>NC_073411.1:4652794-4952794 GCF_028641065.1 Leucoraja erinaceus | reverse complement strand
TAAGAAGGAACTGCAGATGCTGGAAAATCGAAGATACACAAAAAAGCTGGAGTAGCTCAGCGGGTGCAGCTGCATCTATGGAGCGAAGAAAATAGGCAACGTTTCTGAAGAAGGGTTTCGGCCCGAAATGTTGCCTATTTCCTTCGCTCCATAGATGCTGCTGCACCCGCTGAGTTTCTCCAGCTTTTTTGTGTACCTACTATTAAATCTATCCCGCCTCAACTTAAACCTATGTCATTCTCGATTCCCCTACTCTGTGCATTTACCCGATCTATTCCTCTCATGATCATGTACGCCTCTATAAGATCACCCCTCATCCTCCTGCCTTCCAAGGAATAAAGTCCTAGCTTGCTCAACCTCTTCCCATACCTTAGGTCCTCGAATCCTGGAAACATCCTCGCAAATCTTCTCTGCACCCTCTCCACCTTGACAACATCTTTCCTATAACACAGTGACCAAAACTGGACACAATACTCTAAATGTGGCCTCACCAACGTCTTATACAACTTCAACATGACCTCCCAATGTCTATGTTTAAGAAGGAACTGCAAATGCTGGAAAGTCGAAGGTAGACACAAAAATGCTGGAGAAACTCAGCGGGTGAGGCAGCATCTATGGAGCGAAGGAAACCTTCGCCCCATATATGCTGCCTCACCCGCTGAGTTTCTCCAGCATTTTTGTCTACCTCCCAATGTCTATACTCAGTCCTTTGACTGATGAAGGCCAATGTGGCAAAAGCCTTTTTGACCACCTTATCTACCTGCGAGTCCACCTTCAGGGAACCATGCACCTGTACTCCGAGATCCCTCTGCTCTACAACACTGTGTAGGTCCTGACCATGTTAGACTTTCCAAAGTGCAACACCTCACATTTCTCTGTGTTCAACCATTCCTCAGCCGACCTGGCCAACCGATCAAGATCCTGCTGCAATTTGTGACCGCCAAACCCACCCACTTCTGTATCATCTGGAAACTTGCCATGTACATTCTCATTAGTAGTGCTGCCCTTGCCTTTTGCCACCCCCTAGTGGCCACTCTGTCCGCTGTGACCAAAACCCGTTAATAAATTGCCTACTACTCACCTACTACACCTATAACCTGCCAGGCGTTGTCCTGATTTTACCCCTCTCTTGCAGCTTTCTTTGCTTAACACCCCCCCCCCCCCACCCCCGCACCCTACAATCAGTGTGGAGAAGTCCAGACCCAAAACGTCACATATCTGTCAGCTTTTCACTGTACCTCCATATAACCATATAACAATTACAGCACGGAAACAGGCCATCTTGACCCTTCTAGTCCGTGCCGAACACAAAATCTCCCCTAGTCCCATATACCTGCGCTCAGACCATAACCCTCCATTCCCTTCCCGTCCATATAACTATCCAATTTATTTTTAAATGATAAAAACGAACCTGCCTCCACCACCTTCACTGGAAGGTCATTCCACACAGCCACCACTCTCTGAGTAAAGAAGTTCCCCCTCATGTTACCCCTAAACTTCAGTCCCTTAATTCTCAAGTCATGTCCCCTTGTTTGAATCTTCCCTACTCTCAGTGGGAAAAGCATGACCTCAGCACATGTCATAAGGTCATGAGGAATAGGAGTAGAATTAGGCCATTCGGCCCATTAAATCTGCCCCGCCATACAATCACCGTGACAATAAACTAAACTGTAACTATCCATGCTCTCCAGAGATGCTGCCTGAACCGCTGTGTTAGAGGTACAGCGCAGAAACAGGCCCTTCGGCCCACCGAGTCCATGCCGACCAGCGATCCCCGTACATTAACACTATCCTACACACAATAGGGAAAATGTACCCTTTTATCAAGCCAAATAACCTACAAACCTACAAACCTGTATGTCTTTGGAGATCTCGGAGCAAGCCCATGTGGTCACGGGGAGAACGTAGAAACTCTGTACAGACATTACTCATAATGGGGATTGGTGGCGCTGCAAGCGCTGTAATGCCCCTGTCCCACTTTGGAAACCTGAACGGAAACCTCTGGAGACTTTGCGCCCCACCCAAGGTTTCCGTGCGGTTCCCGGAGGTTTTTGCCAGTCTCCCCACCTGCCTCCACTACCTGCAACCTCCGGCAACCACCTGCAACCTCCGGGAACCGCACGGAAACCTTGGGTGGGGCGCAAAGTCTCCAGAGGTTTCCGTTCAGGGCAGGGGACTAGTGTAGCTGGGACCTGTTGGCCGGTTTAGTTTAGAGATACAGAGCAGAAACAGGCCCCAAGTGGGACAGGGGCATAAGACAGCAACTCTACCGCTGTGCCACCGCGCCTCTCTCGGACATTGGTTCGTTTGTGTAAACGTTGGGTGAGGGTGAGGTGGGTGGGTGTGTGAGATTCTGGGAGTAATGAAAGTCAGCGTATGTATCGACCTTCTGCCCAACAACGGTCTGATTAAGCTGTCTTCTCTTGCAGCTCTAAAACGCAGTTACAGCTGCAGTTTGTGTCATGTTGTCCTGAACTCCATAGAACAATACCACGCTCATCTGCAGGGGTCCAAACATCAGACCAAGTAAGTAGCGTTACCTGTTTTTCAATCGTCTTAAAAGCTGGACACTCCCTCCACACTGTCCCCGTAAATGGAGATTGGGGCATATTCTCCATTATGGGACCTCCTGAAGTCAATAATCAGCAAGGAATCAGCTCCTTGGTCTTGGAGGTGTTTAGTGACAAGTTGTTACGTGCGCACCAGTCCGCCAGGTTCTGCACCTCCGCTCTGTATTTTGTTTCATCACCGTTGGTGATCAGCCCAATCACTGTTGTGTCGTCTGCAAACTGGAACACACCTGGAACACACAGCTGGAGGTGTTGATAGAGACAGATACGACAGTGGCGTTAAAGAGGATGTTAGATGGGCATATGAATGTGTAAGGAATGGAGCGATATCGATCACGTACAGATTAGTTTATCTAGGCATCATATCCGGCACAGACATTGTGGGATGAAGGAACTGTTCCTAAGATGCACCTGTTCTGTGTTCTATAAATTGTATTGTGGGATTAGTCTACCAGGAGCCAGCATTAACACAATGGGCCAAATGGCCTTCATCTTAGTTTAGAGATACAGTGTGGACTCGGACCCTTCAGTCCACCGAGTCCGAGCTGACCTGCCATCATCACGTATACTAGCTCTATCCTACTAAGGACAATTTACCAAAGCAAATTAACCTGCAAACCTGCACGTCTTTGGAATATGGGAGTAAACCGCAGTACCGGAGATAAGTCCACGTGGTCACGAGGAGAACCTACAAACTCCGTATAGGCAGTACCCGTGGTCAGGATCGAACCTGGGTCTCTGGCGCTGTGAGGCGTTACCTCTGAGACATGAGCACCATCTCGACAGGACCGTGTAAATGTTTACCGAAGCCAATTAACCTGCACGTCTTTGGAGTGTAGGAGGAAACTGGAGCACCTGGGGAAACCCATGTGGTCACGGGGAGAACGTACAAACTCTGTACAGACAGCACCCATGGTCAGGATCGAACCCGGGTCTATGGCGCTGTGAGGCAGCAACTCTACCGCTGCACCACCGTGCCACACTTCCATCTCAGCATAACAATTCTATGCTTTCAAATATAATAAGATTTGCCCAGAGCAAAAATTGAATTTAACAGCCTCCTTCACAATCCCGAAATGGTTAACAAGAGATGTATTAAAATTCATATTGTTGCAAATGAAATATATTTTTGAATCTTCAGAAATAGAATTTGCTTCCTCATGAATCTCTCTGCCAACTTGCTGTTTAGTCACCGTTTGTGTGGGCCCAGAATGTAAAATAAATCAAGTCAAGTGAAAAGTGTTCTTCAAAAGGGAGGAGGCAATTTTTAAATGTTAATTCACTAATAGGAATCTCAGAGATGAATACTGTTAGCCATTGGTACCCGCTTGCAGGAAACATTGCCCATTGTTTGAGTGTACACAGTCGTGCGACCAGAAGTCTTTTAGTTTAGTTTAGTTTATTGTCACGTGTACCGAGGTACAGTGAAAAGCTTTTGTTGCGTGCTATCCAGTCAGCAGAAAGACAATACACGATTACAATCGAGCTATTTACAGTGTTCGGATACGTGAGAAGGGAATAACGTTTGGTGCAAGATAAAGCCAGCAAAGCCCGATAAAGATAGTCCAAGAGTCACCAAAGAGGCAGATAGTAGTTCAGCACTGCTCTGTGGTTGTGTTAGGATGGTTCAGTTGCCTGATAACAGCCGGGAAGAAACTGTCCCTGAAAATCAGAGGCAGCCTCACTATTTCCGTGTGTGTGTGTGTGTGTGTGTGTGTGTGTGTGTGTGTGTGTGTGTGTGTGTGTGTGGTGTGTGTGTGTGTGTGTGTGTGTGTGTGCGTGCGTGTGTGTGTGTGCGTGCGTGCGTGTGTGTGCGTGCGTGTGTGTGTGTGCGCGTGTGTGCGTGTGTGTGTGTGTGTGTGTGTGTGTGTGCGTGTGTGTGTGCGTGTGTGCGTGCGTGCGTGCGTGCGTGCGTGTGTGTGTGTGCGTGTGCGTGTGTGTGTGCGTGTGTGCGTGTGTGTGTGTGTGTGTGTGTGTGTGTGTGTGCGCGTGTGTGTGTGTGTGTGTGTGTGTGTGTGTGTGTGTGCGTGTGTGTCTGTGTGTGCGTGTGTGTCTGTGTGTGTGCGTGTGTGTCTGTGTGTGTGCGTGTGTGTGTGTGTGTGCGTGCGTGTGTGTGAAGAAGACAATGCCATGACCGATGAAGACAGGTGCACCATTCGTTTTCTTTACCTCTCTGTCCACGTGTGTTGCTACCTTCTGGTTGCTATGGACTTGAACCACAAAATCCTTCCGTGGTAGAAACATAGAAAACAGGTGCAGGAGCAGGCCATTCGGCCCTTCGAGCCAGCGCCGCCATTCAATATAATCATGGCTGATCATCCATAATCAGTACCCCGTTCCTGCTTTCCCCCTCATATCCCTTGATTCCGTGGTATGAAGGATCCTGCCTTTAACTATATACTTCCCCCTCCCATTTCACCTCGCAAAGTGTATATCGCACACACTTGCTCAGATTAAATTGTTATCTTCGCTGATATTTCAGATTTCCAGCATCTGCAGTTTTCTGGTTTTCATTAAGTTGTGTCTATATTAAAATTGCAAGGGTTTTGGTGCAAAGATTGCAGAACTGATATTTCAAACACAATGGGACAATTACTGCCTGGCACAGAATGAAAGTGCTGATTCTGTAGATGAGTGGATATGAACACAACATGATTTAGTGAAAATCGCTCGAGTAGTAGAGGTACACCTTCCTCAGCTCCCCCTTTCTTACTCACTAAACCAAAATACCCACTAAAAAGATTCATAGTGGTACAGTGTGGAAACAGGCCCTTCAGCCCAACTTGCCCACAGCAGCACGGTGGCGCAAAGCTAGAGTTGCTGCCTTACAGTGACTGCAGCGCCGGAGACCTGGGTTCGATCCTGACTACGGGTGCTGTCTGTGCGGAGTTTGTACGTTCTCCCCGTGACCTGCGTGGGTTTTCTCCGAGATCTTCGGTTTCCTCCCGCGCTCCAAAGACGTACAGGTTTGTCGGTTAATTGGCTTGGTAAATGTAAAAAACAATTGTCCCTATTGGGTATAGGGTAGTGTTAATGTGCGGGGATCGCTGGTCAGTGTGGACCCTGTGGGCCAAAAGGGCCTGTTTCCACTCCGTACCTCTAAATTAATCCAGCCAACATGTCCCAGCTACACTAGTCCCACTTGCCAGCATTTGGTCCATATCCCTCCTAAACCTGTCCTATCCATGTACCCGTCTATTTGTTTCTTAAGTGTTGGGATAGTCCCAGCCTCAACTGCCTCCTCTGGCAGCTTATTTCATACACCCACCACCCTTTGTGTGAAAACGTTACTCCTCAGATTCCTATTAAATCTTTCCCCCCTCACCTTGCATTCAATCTAGCATTGAATCCATTAAACAAAAATCACAGGTTAGGCCACGGCTGGAATTTTGAAGATTAATTTTAGGATGGATGCCACAAACACGTGATGCAACTCCATGGGATGTTGGTTAGGTCGCATTTGGAGTATTGCATGCAGTTCTGGTCGCCCCCATTGCAGGAAAGGTGTGGAAGCTTTGGAGGGGGTGCAGATTACCAGAGTTACAAGGATATCAGAACGCTACCTGGATTAGAGGGTTTCAGCAAAAAGGGCAAAGATTGTTTTCACTGGAACATCGGTGGTTGAGGGGAGGAGATAGAAATATATAATTAAGATTATGCGAGGCATAGATAAGGTCGACAGGGTGGAAATCTAGTCCTCGGGTGCTGTCTGTGCGGAGTTTGATTTGACTTAAGTGTGTATCCCTGTGACCGCGCTTCCATTTTACTTGTCACCTGCAAACCCAAGCAACTGCAGATGCTCGTTTAACAACAACAAAAAAACGAAATGCTGGAGTAACTCAGCGGGTCAGGCAACATCTCTGGAGGACATGGTTAAGTGACATTTCGCGTCAGGACCTTTCTTCGGACTTTATTGTAGTTGGGGGGGGGGGGGTAGGTGGTGGATGGAGAAAACCGGAAAAGAGGTCCGTGTCGGTTTCCTGCAGCTGCACTGGTCTCCTCACACTTCCCCGAGACGTGTGGATTTGAAGGCTGTTTGTTTTTCTGCGGATTGCCCCTGGTGTGTAGGGAGTGGATGCGTAAATGGGATAAAACTGATCTAGAGTGAACGGGTGGTTGCTGGCCGGCATGGACACGATGGGCCGAAGGGCCTGTTTCCACGCTGTATCTCTAATGTAATCAAAACAAACTGCAGAGCTCGATGGCTGAGATTGGAGTTATGGATTCTGCAATATCCCTGCAAATTAGTCTTGATCCAGCGGGAAGCCAGCAAATCCCCAGGAACTGACTAAGAAAAAAGCCAAGAGTTTTGCTTATAGCACCAGCCTGTTTGAGATGACAGTGGTTATTGTGTTAGATGAATGAGTTGAAAGAGTAAAACAAAAGTTTGATCTGAAAATGTCAAGATGTCTTACCGCACACAAGCAGCGACGAGAGATCGAAATGCGCACCGTAGAAATGTAGTTTTGTTTCGTTTATTGTCACGAGTATCGAGGTACAGTGAAAAGCTTTTTGTTTCGTGCTAACCAGTCAGCGAAAATGCCATACATGATTATAATCGAGCCAACACCAGTGTACAGATACAGGATAAAGGGAATAGCGATTAGTGCAAGGTAAAGTGCAGTTAAGGATAGTCCGAGGGTTTTGAATGAGTAGATGAAAGCTCACCGCCGCTCTCTAGTTGGTGATAAGTTGCCTGATATCAGCCTTGATTTGTGGGTTAATTCGCCTCTGTAAATTGCCCCCAGTGTGTAGTTCAAGGAGTGGATGAGAAAGTGGGATAACATAGAACTATCGTGAACGGGTGATCAATGGTCAGCGCGGAGACGGTGGGGCGGGGGTGGTGGCTGTGTGGAGCGTGGTGGGGGGAGGGGGAGGGGGGGTGGTGGCTGTGTGGAGCGTGGTGGGGGTGGGGGGGGGGGGGTGGGGGCTGTGTGGGGTGGTGAGGGTGTGCGTTGGGGGGGGGGGGGGGTGAAGCTCACTGTAGCTCAAAACTAAACTCAATCTAATCTAAACTAAATTGCTGGCAGATAAGAGGCTTGTCATGTCAGGAATTCACACTGCAATAATGGAATGCTGAAGGCACCAGGCATTTCATTAAAAATTAAAATAGCAATTACAAGCTTCATAATTGGTTACATAAAAACAGCCAGAGAGAAGCGTTCCTGCTCCCTGGAGAACACAGGGTTTGTGATCTCGACGGCTAACTCCCAATTTAATTATCACAGGGCAATGTCTTGCTTCACCAACGACCTCTCAGGAAACAGAGGGCTCACCCCCGTGTTGTGTCCGTTTATATTTTCTGCGTGTAGCTTTTCTATCGCAGTGGGTCATTGGCCTTGATGGATCGGAAAGGTTTGGAGGGATACGGGCCAAATGCGGGCAGGTGGGACTAGTGTAGCTGGGACATGTTGGCTGGTGTGGGCAAGTTGGGCCGAAGGGCCTGTTTCCACACTGTATCGCTCTATGACACTATGATGAAATGCAGTGAGAGAACATGTTTTTTTGCAGTAACCTTGTTGGGTGCATCAGAGGTATAACTTTACTCTGCAGGCTCAACTGTGGATTGAAGAACGGTTTTATCTCTCGGTATTTATCTTATTTCAGGATTATGATCAGTTTACAAGCACACGTGCAATTTTCCGTCAGCATTCTTGCACACATACTAACCACATGGCACGGTGGTGCAGCGGGTAGAGCTGCTGCCTCACAGCGCCAGAGACCCGGGATCGATCCTGACACGTAAAGGGTCCTGTCCCACGTGGGTGTCATTTGCACATCATTTACGCAACATCATTTGCCTCACAGCACTTTATCAAGATAATGGCCCATTAATTCAATTCAATTCAATTCAATTCAATTCAATTTAATTGTCATTTGGACCCCTTGAGGTCCAAACGAAATGCCGTTTCTGCAGCCATACATTACAAACAAATAGACCCGAGACACAACATAATTTACATTTTACATACACATCCATCACATCGCTGTGATGGAAGGCCAAAAAAACTTATCTCTCCACTGCACTTACACATTACATAGAACATATAAACAGGCCCAAAAAGCTGGAGTAACTCAGCGGGACAGGCAGCATCTCTGGAGAGAAGGAATGGGTGATGTATCGGGTCGAGACTCTTCTTCAGAGTATTTAGTGATCCCTTATCCCTAACTAGTATGGAGAAGGGTCTCGACCCGAAACAACGCCCATTCCTTCTCCCCAGACGAGCTGCCAGTCCTGCTGAATTACTCCAGCTGTTTTGTGTCCATCTACGGTTGTTTTTCACTCAAAAGGTGGTGGGTGTATGGAACAAGCTGCCAGAGGAGGTAGTTGAGGCTGGGACTATACCAACGTTTAAGTAACAGTTAGACAGGTACATGGATAGGACAGATTTGGAGGGATATGGACCAAATGCGGGCAGGTGGGATTAGTGTAGCTGGGACATGTTGTCTAGTGTGGGCAAGTTGGGCTGAAGGGCCTGTTTCCATGTTGTGGTTCAATGTTCTGAAAAATTTTGGCAGGGAATCAGATCTTAGCAGGGAACCAGATCACAATGTTCCCGGGTACTCTTAGGAGTTCAGACTTAAAGGGTTTGATAGTGCACTTTCTTCCCCTCTTCGAGACCCCGGCCAAAATTGTTCCCAGCAAGACCCGCTCGACTACGCCAATGTTGTGGTTCAATGTTACAAGAAACCATGAACTAGAGGCATTGTGTGTCTGATTGTAATTTGTTGTTTTCTACTTATGACACACATTATAATCTTATAGAACAAAGGTTAATGGCAAGAGTCTGAATTCTCTCTTATGTTTAATATTATAGAGGAGACCTTCATGAAACTGTATCACTCCATGAGTCTATGTTGGACCTTTCCACCCTGGGAATCCAATGGTCTCACCTTGCTTCATCAGGACTTCATTTCACCTGCACTTTTTATCTATTCCTTTCTGAATCCTTCAGTCATTTTTTTTTTACCTAAAATAATTGTAATGAATTATTTACAAAAATTATGTACAATACAAAACAATACAAACAAACCCACCACCGTAATAACAAATAGTCTTAGATATTAAATAAACTATTATACAATCATATCACCATCCATATTCAGGATACATTCCACCCCCGCGGTGCCCAGCGGTCCCGGAAATCCCCCAGGGTGCCCGTGGACAGCGCTCTCTGGCACCACCCGGGCACGAGAGTAACTCCGGAGCCCTCTTCCACCTGGGCAAGTGACTCGTGGATAGCCAGCTTGGCCAGGCCCAGGAGTAACCCAATCGGGACATCCTCGGCCCTACCCTCTCCCCTACCTACGCACAGGGTGTCCAAAGATGAGGATGGTGGGTGTGAAATGCAGCCAGAAGGCTAGAAGCAGCCCCCTTAGGTATTGGAACAGAGGTTGCAACCTCACACACTCCATGTAGGTTGGAACACAACCTTTCAGCATCAGGCTCATCAGCATGCTGAGGAGACTGAAGAACATCTGTCTCCTCAGATCCTGGTGAACTCCAGCCTGCAATCGAGAGCACCCTTACCACTGCATGTGGTATTCCTGCTCTGGCGGAAGGCATTGCAGAGGTGGTGAAACTGCCCAACGCATCACAGTTCCTCGCTCCCCTCCATTGAGTCTGTCCAGCGCTGTCTGTGGAGGGCGCTCAGCATCGCCAAGGACTGCTCTCGCCCCAACCATGGACTGTTTACCCTCCTACCATCCGAGAGGCGCTACAGGTCTCTCCGTTGCCGAACCAGCAGGTCGAGGAACAGCTTCTTTCCGGCGGCTGTCACTCTACTCAACAACGTACCTCGGTGAATGCCAATCAAGACACTGATCAAATCGTCTGCTAGTCGCTCTTCCAGGGAGATGCTAAATGCATTTCGTTGTCTCTGTACTGTACACTGACAATGACAATTAAAATTGAATCTGAACTGAATCTGAATCTGAACCCTTCAATTGTGTGTTCCAGGGCAAGGACTAGGTGGTGCACTGTTCAACACAGTTCCAGCTGGAGAGATGTCCAGTCTATGGCAGCACGTTCTCCAATGGTCAGAGTGAAGTTGTTTCAAGCTGATCAGTATAGGTCTGGGAATAAGTCGCAAGACATCACATCCTAGCAAAATCTGGGATGTTTTTTCAGTCAAAATTGTTGTTGATGCTAGAGAGCGTAAAATATGTGTATTGAAGGGGTGGCACAATGGTAGAGACACTGCCTTACAGCGCCAGAGACCCGGGTTCGATCCTGACTACGGGTGCTGTCTGTACGGAGTTTGTACGTTTTCCGTGTGACCTGCGTGGGTTTTCTCCGGGCGCTCGGTTTCCTCCCACACTCCAAAGATGTATAGGTTTGTAGGTTAAATGGCTAGGGTAAAATTGTAAATTGTCCCTAGTGTGTGTAAAATAATGTATGTGTACGGGGATCGCTGGTCGGCGCGGACTCAGTGGGCTTAAGGGTCAGTTTCCAAGTTCAAGTTCAAGTTCGTGAGTTTATTGTCATGTGTCCCTGATAGGACAATGAAATTCTCAGCACACAGAACATAGTAGGCATTTACTACAAAACAGATCAATGTGTCCATATGCTATAATATAAATATATACACACACATGAATAAATAAACTGATAAATTGCAAATAACAGATAATTGGTTATTAATAATCAAAGTTTTGTCTGAGCCAGGTTTAATAGCCTGATGGCTGTGGGGAAGTAGCTATTCCTGAACCTGGTTAGTGCAGTCTTCAGGCTCCTGTACCTTCTACCTGAAGGTAGCAGGGAGATGAGTGTGTGGCCTGGATGGTGTGGGTCTTTGATGATACTGCCAGCCTTTTTGAGGCAGCGACTGCGATAAATCCCCTCGATAAATCCCCACACAGTATCTCTAATAAAAACTAAATCAATCTAGCCTACAGTAGCTATTATAACCTGTAATTAGATCCTTGGATATGTACATACACAAGCAAAATTCTGTCTTCATCATTAATAAATATATTGCGATGGAAGAGTCCTTCTGTTTGTATTTTAACATGAGTATTTGGAATTCAATGTAAACTGCATTTTCCCCAGACGTAACTAGGAATAATCACTATTACAAGTAGACTCGTTGGAAAAGATTACCCTGCACTTAATAAGGTCTCTGTAAAATGAGATTTGAAATCTGGAACAAAAACACTTGGAGTCCAGTTTCAGAGAATAATTTCAAGCAGGATAGACACAGAACTGCTGGAGTAACTCAGCAGGGCAGGCAGCATCTCTGGAGAGAAGGGATGGGTGATGTTTCAGGTCAAGATCCTTCTTCAGACTGGTTAGGGATAAGGGAAAGGAGAGATAACGGCGATGATGTGGAGAAATAAAGAACAATGTATAAAAGATAAGTGAAAAAGTATCGGAGATTGAGTAAACAGGCCATTGTTAGATGTTTGTTAGGTGAGAACAATAGCTGGTGCATCTTGAGTGGGGGAGGGCTACCTGCAGTTAGAGATATCAAAAATCATACCGCTGGCTTGTAAGCTGCCCAAGCGAAATATGAGATGCTGTACCTCCAATTTGTGTTTAGCCTCACTCTGGCAATGGAGGAGACCTAGGACAGAAAGGTCAGTGTGCGAATGGGAAGGGGAATTAAAGTATTTAGCAACCTGGAGATCAGGTTGGTTCAGGCGGGTTGAGCGTCGTAAGCAACCTGGTCAGACAGGGGGAATAAATTCTGGAAAATAAATTATCCTTCATTTTTGGTCAAATGCTTTTCACGGTAGGAGTAATCGCCTGGACCACATCTGGCAGAATAATTCATTGCAATGATACCAATTCATTTGGTTCGTAGTTCGGGGCCTCATTAGACGTTTTAAGAGGCAGCGGTTTAGTTACTGGATTCTCAGTGACAACGGCCTTGGTGTACTGCGGATTTTTGATGAAGTGCAGAAGTCACTCGGAAGCAGCAAGTGCCAAAAGCTTCAAATCCTCCCATTAAAAAAAAGACGTCAGATGCAACAAAGTGACTGTCCAGGCCTGCCACTGTGTCACCCGCTTGTCCGTCCATCATTTTCCACTTTCCATACATTACAGCCATGACATCTTGTGAATTATTACCTGCTATTTTAATGTTAGCGCTAACCTTTTCGAAAATTATCGAGTTACTGCCGCTGTTAAAAAAATCGAGTTATTACTTTCCAACAGCCAACTGCATTTGCCATGTAGCTAATTGGTTGTAAAGCACAAGGGACATCCTTGCACCGCACAGTATTAACACACGCCAATTTTATTCATATGAAACGAACACATTAAACATTTATATGGTTATATTGGATGGCATTAACCATATAACCATATAACAATCACAGCACGGAAACAGGCCATCTCGGCCCTACAAGTCTGTGCCGAACAAATTTTTTTTTCCCCTTAGTCCCACCTGCCTGCACTCATACCATAACCTTCCATTCCCTTCTCATCCATATGCCTATCTAATTTATTTTTAAATGATACCAATGAACCTGCCTCCACCACCTCCACTGGAAGCTCATTCCACACCGCTACCACTCTCTGAGTAAAGACGTTCCCCCTCATATTACCCCTAAACTTCTGTCCCTTAATTCTGAAGTCATGTCCTCTTGTTTGAATCTTCCCTATTCTCAAAGGGAAAAGCTTGTCCACATCAACTCTGTCTATCCCTCTCATCATTTTAAAGACCTCTATCAAGTCCCCCCTTAACCTTCTGCGCTCCAGAGAATAAAGACCTAACTTATTCAACCTATCTCTGTAACTTAGTTTACATCAGCTGGAGTTTGCATCGGGCATTCTGTCTCATCCCCATTGTAATTGAATGAATGAGGGCAAGAGACAAGACTGTTTTGTCATCATATGAACCAAAAATGGGACAATGAGTGTATGTTGCATGTTTGACGGCACTGGGCCTATACTCGCTGCAGCGTAGAAGGATGAGAGGACACATTGAAACTTACAGGATAGCGAACGTCCTGGATAGAGTGGATGTGGTGAGGATATTTCCACTAGTGGGACAGTCTAGGACCAGAGGTCACAGCCACGGAATAAAAGGACGTACCTTCAGAAAGGAGATGAGGAGGAATTTCTTCAGTCAAGGTGTGGTGAATATATGGAATTCATGGCCACAGATGGCTGTGGAGGCCAAGTCATTGGGTATTTTAAAAACGGAAAGTGACAGGTTCTTGATTATTAAGGGTCAAAGATTATGGAGAGAAGGGAGGAGATTGGGGTTGAGAAGGAAAGATAGATCAGCCATGATCGACTGGCAGAGAAGACGATGGGCCGAATGGCCTAATCCAGCTCCTATGACCTGTGAACATGAACTAGAGGGATCTCCCTGTGGCTCAGCACTTCAACTCCCCCTCCCATTCCAAACCCGACCTCGCTGTCCTGGGCCTCCTCCATTGCCAGAGTGAGCACCGCCAGAAACTGGAGGAGCAGCACCTCATATTCCGCATGGGCAGTCTGCACCCTAGCGGCATAAACATTGACTTCTCCAATTTCCGGTAGCCCTTGCTGTCTCCTCCCCTTCTGAGCTCTCCCTCAGCCCTCTGGCTCCTCCTCTTCATTTCTTCTTCCCGCCCCCCCCCCCCCCACCCTGCATCAGTCTGAAGAAGGGTTTTGGTCCGAAGCGTTGCCTATTTCCTTCCCTCCATAGATGCTGCCACACCCGCTGAGTTTCTCCAAGTCAAGTCAAGTCAAGTTTTTTTGTCACATACACATACGAGATGTGCAGTGAAATGAAAGTGGCAATGCTCGTGGACTTTTGTGCAAAAAGACAAACAACCAAACAAACTATAAACACAATCATAACACACATATACCTTTACATAATAAATAATAGAAGGAAAAACGTTCAGTAGAGTTAGTCCCTGGTGAGATAGGCGTTTACAGTCCGAATGGCCTCTGGGAAGAAACTCCTTCTCAACCTCTCTGTTCTCACCGCATGGCAACGGAGGCGTTTGCCTGACTGTAGCAGCTGGAACAGTCCGTTGCAAGGGGTGGAAGGGGTCTCTCATGATATTGCTGGAGTTGCACCTCCTGATGTATAGTTCCTGCAGGGGGGCAAGTGAAGTTCCCATAGTGCGTTTGGCCGAACGCACTACTCTCTGCAGAGCCTTCTTGTCCTTGGCAGAGCAATTCCCAAACCAGATGGTAATGTTCCCGGACAAGATGCTTTCCACCGCCACTGCGTAGAAGCACTGGAGGATCCTCGGAGACACTCTGAATTTCCTCAATTGCCTGAGGTGGTAAAGGCGCTGCCTTGCCTTACCAGCAATTTTGTCTAACTAGAGGGTTGAACTGTTGAATACTTTATTCTCACATGTGACAAGTCACAGTGAAATTCTTTACCCAAGGTATGCAAATAGTTGCCACATAAAGGACACTTACAAAGTACCCCCTTGCCAGTTACCCCTTTGTTCTGCCCCCCTTCTCCCTCCCTAACGGCGTTCCCCCCACGCCGGGTCCTCCATTGTTATGTCCCCCGGCAGCGGCGTCCTCCCTTCCCCGTGTCCGTCCTCATCCGTTGGTTGGCGCCATCATCGACCAACACATTGACCGCTCCGCTATTGCTGCCGGGTTCTCTCCAGACGCCTCTGTGGTGCCGACCCAGGCCCTGTATGCGGTTAGTATAGGTTTAGGTTTATTGCTGTCACGTGTAACAATGATATTATATTGTATAATTGTATGGTGAGAAGCTGTGTTTTTTACATGCTATCCAATCAACATATAATTTTGGACGTTAACACAATCAAGGCAAACAGTACAATCGGTAGAGCAAAGGGGAAGATACAGAATGCAGAATATAGTTCTCAGCATTGTAGTGCAACAGTTCCAGAGACAAAGTCCAATGTCCGCAATGGGGTAGAGGTGAATCGGACAGTACCCCAGCCTAGTGGAATTCTCTGCCTCAGAGGGCGGTGGAGGCAGGGTTCTGTGGATGCTTTCAAGAGAGAGCTGGATAGGGCTGGATAGCGGAGTTAGGGTATATGGGGAAAAGGCAGGAATGGGGTACTGATTGGGGATGATCAGTCATGATCACATTGAATGGCAGTGCTGGCTTGCAGGGCCGAATGGCCTACTCCTGCACCTATTGTCTATTGTCTATTATGGAAGGACCGTTCAGAAGCCTGATAACAGAGGGGAAGAAGCTGTTCCTGAGTCTGGCAGTGTGCGCTTTCAAGCTCCTGTACCTTCTGCCAGACAGGAGCAGGGAGAAGAAGGAATGACCAGAGTGGGGCAAGTCTTTGATGATGTTGGCTGCTTTATGAAACAGAGTGGATGTGTAGACTATATGGAAGAGTATGGAGTGTATACAAGGGTGTGAGTAGGTGGAGTGTGAATTGTGTGGGAAGATGGCAGAGAGGAAAAAGACCAGCCATAACTCCCTCATGGAATGTGGTATAGACGTGCTCTGGTTTCTGGTCCAATGTCGATGTACATTTTAGTTTAGAGATACAGCATGGAAATAGGCCCTCAGGCTCACAGGCTCCACACCAACTATCGATCTCCCGTTCACACTAGTGCCTTATCCCGATTACTCATCCACTCCGTACACACTAGGGGCAACGTACAGAGGGGCAATTAACCTACAAACCCTTATGCCTTTGGGACGTGGGAGGAAACTGGAGCACCCAGAGGAAACCCACGCGGGTCACAGGGGGAACGTGCACACAGCACGCAAGGTCAGGATCGAAACCATGTCTCTGGCGCCGTGAGGCTTGTCTGCTTGATGAATTATTTAACCCTTTCATCATTTCTACTGCCCGATGTGAGATGACTTCAGAAATTGCCTGCTCTACTCCTGCACCCACGGATTGCCCTGTTTACTAATTTGCTCGGCTCTGGTGACATTTACTGTGATCAAGATGAATTGCCAGCAGAAGCAGACAGGGCTGCGTAATGAAAGACTTATCAACATGTAAAAAAACTGATGAATAGTTTCAGTTCTCCTAGACTGCACTGCCCCAGGTTATTCTGCTACAGTATATCCTCATCGCAGACCAGCCCAGAGAGAACAGGACCTCTTTGCCTTCCCAGAACTCCAACGGTAAATAATGCCCCTGTCCCACTTAGGAAACCTGAACGGAAACCTCTGGAGACTTTGCGCCCCACCCAAGGTTTCCGTGCGGTTCCTGGAGGTTGCAGGTGGTTGCTGGAGGTTGCAGGTAGTGGAAGCAGGTAGGGAGACTGACAAAAACCTCCGGGAACCTCTGGGAACCGCTCGGAAACCTTGGGTGGGGTGCAAAGTCTCCATAGGTTTCCGTTCAGGTTTCCCAAGTGGGACAGGGGCCTAATGGTTTATTTAGTTTGGTTTAATTTCGTTTTGAGATGCTGCACGGAAACGGCCCTTCGGCCCATCGAGTCCACGCCAACCAGTGGCTTAATAGACAACAGACAATAGGTGCAGGAGTAGGCCATTCGGCCCTTCGAGCCAGCAATGTAATCATGACTGATCATCCCCAATAGGTGCATATCCCCTGTAGGCCATTCAGAGCCCTTCGAGCCAGCAATGAACCGGATCACCGCCCTCTGAGACATCATCCACAGACTCCCAATCAGTTACCTCCGTTTAAATAGCCTTCTTAAACGGTGCCCCCCCCGGATATCCCTGTTTCCTGTCTCTAGCGTGGCCCAAACCCTTAATAATCTTTATATGTTTCAATAAGATCCCCTCTCATCCTACTAAATTCCAGAGTGTACAAGCCCAGCCGCTCCATTCTCTCAGCATATGACAGTCCCGCCATCTTCTTCCATACATTAACATTATCGAATACACACGTTAGGGAGACAATTTACAACCTTACTCCAAGCCAAGATTCGGAAAAAAAACCTGTACGTCTTTGGAGCAAACTCCGTGGGAGGAAGCAGAAGATCTCATTGTCAGTGTACAGTACAGAGACAACGAAATGCATTTAGCATCTCCCTTGAAGAGCGACATAGCAAACGATTTGAAAAAACCCATGCGGGGGGGGGGGGGGTCAGGGGGGGGGAGACCGAGGTACGTTGCAAAGTCCGTACAGCCGCCAAGCGCCCACCTGCTAGTCAACGGGATCGAAGCGCCTCCCGGGGTCTCCTGGCACTTGGCAAGCGCTGTCCGCAGACAGCGCACTTGGCCACCACTCCGAGCGTGGAACCCGGACCAATTTTCACCACCCTCTGCAATGTAGTCTAAAGTTGCCATACCCTGTGTTTGTACACTGTGCAATGGCTCGATTGTAATCACGTACATTCTTCCCGCTGACTGGGTAACCGACAGAAGATAAAGGATGTTGTTGTACCTCGGTACACATGACAGTAAACTAAACTGAGGTAAACCTGATGGCATAGTTGAAAGAAAACCTCTGGGACTAGATGTTGGATGACAACAGAAAGGCTCGCAGCTGAAATGTTCTTTCCTAGCGAGGGGAACTTGTGAAGTCTCAGTGCAGGAAATTCCTTTCACGCCTGATGACGTTCAGTGCATCAAGTACGCAAGCCACAATGTCAAACGTCGCAGTAGATGCGTTGTCACTGCACAGCTTGACCAGACGGGTCATCCCCGATGTTGTACCTTCTTCTCTAAGCTCTGGATCCCCAGAGGTGCTTTGCTGCCAACTCCCAGTCCGTCTGGTACAAGAAGAACCCTTCCACATCCTCTCTTTCATGGTTTTATCTTTTGGCTTTCCTGCTTCTCAGCTCACAATGAAAATCCCATTTCCACCACTGGTCGCCCCAGAGCTCCCGTGGCTCACGAACAGCAATGTTACTTTTTATTCTGTGTTCTTCTTTTGAACCCGTTTCATCTCTAATCCCTTCCCATCGCTCTCTTTTACTTCATCATTTGAGGCTTGAATTTCACCGCCTTCAAGGAGCAGCGGGTAGGGCGGCTGCCTCACAGCGCCGGAGACGAGGGTTCGATCCCAAGTACAGGTGCTGTCTGTGTGGAGTTTGCACATTCTCCCTGTGACCTGCGTGGGTTTTCTCCGAGATCTTCGGTTTCCTCCCACTCTCCAAAGACGCACAGATTTGTAGGTTCATTGGCTTGGTGAATGTCAAAATTGTCCCTAGTGGGTGTAGGATACTTCCAGTATAGTCCCTGGAGGACTCTTCGGGAGTGATGACTACAAGACAAGACTCCTTGTGTAGGGAAAGGAAGTGGAAGGAATATCCAATGAGCGTATGAGTGAAAGTTGAGGCCGGTCACCATGGTTATATATACCGACTATGGAACGATTCAATTCTTCTTCAGACTGGAAGGGCCCTGACCTGAAACGTTACCTATCCGTGTTCTCCAGCGATGCTACCTGACCTGCTGAGTTACTCCAGCACTCTGTGTCTTTCTGTGTAAACCAGCATCTGCGATTCTGGTGTCTGCATTGAAATTAGACGATAGACAATAGGTGCACGAGTAGGCCATTTGGCCCTTCGAGGCAGCACCGCCATTCAATGTGATCATGGCTGATCATCCCCAATCAGTACTCCATTCCTGCCTTCTCCCCATATCCCCTGACTCCGCTATCTTTAAGAGCCCTATCTAGCTCTTTCTTGAAAGTATCCAGAAAACCGGCCTCCACCGCACTCTGAGGCAGAGAATTTCACAACTCAGACTCACAACTCTCTGTGAGAAAAAGTGTTTCCTCGTCTCCGTTCTAAATGGCTTACCCCTTATTCTTAAACTGTGGCTGCTGGATTTGACTCCCCCAACATCAGGAACATGTTTCCTGCCTCTAGCATGTCCAAACCCTTAACAATCTTATATGTTTCAATAAGATCCCCCTCTCACCCTTCTAAACTCCAGAGTGTACAAGCCCAGCTGCTCCATCCTCCCAGCATATGACATCCCAGGAATTAAACTTGTAAACCTACGCTGCACTCCCTCAATAGCAAGAATGTCCTTCCTCAAATTAGGGGACCAAAACTACACACAATACTCCAGGTGTGGTCTCACTAGGGCTCTGTACAAGTTCTTACTGGCTGTAGGTTAACAGACAGACGGGCTGAGGGAGGGGGGGGGGGGGGGGGGTGCATTGCAGGAGGGAGTGTGGGGAAGAGAGATGGGAAGGGGTTAGGCTGGGGGATAGGTTGGAAGAAGGAGGGGGCGGAGGAGCGTTCGTGTACATACATGTCCATGCAGCAAATCTTTTTTTTAATCAAAAATAAACGTAATCAATTATTGCAATAATATTATACAATACAAAATAATATCAAACAAACCCACCACCATAATGCAAAAGCACCCAATTATCTAAACAGGTGAAGAAGGAGCGTCTCGAACCAAAAATTCACCTGTTCCTTCGCTCCATAGATGCTGCCTCACCCGCTGAGTTTCTCCAGCATTTATATCTACCTTCAATTTTTCCAGCATCTGCAATTCTTTCTTAGATATTTATCTGAACAAATATTCCTAAATGTTACACTCCTAAACAACGATGTTACGATCCTTGTCACGGATGCATTCAACCCCCCGCGGTGCCCAGCGGTGCCGGAAATCCTCCAGGGTGCCCGTGGGCAGCGTGTAGTCCCTCTCTAACACCACCCAGGTGCAGATGTAACCCTGGGAAAAGGGCACAGAGCCCCTTGCTCTGTCTGACCTATGTCAGAGCTGTGGGTATAATCACACAGTGACATCTTCTGCTCTTCACTGCAGTAGAAGTAGGTCAGGCCCGGCCCCAATCAGCTAAAGAAGCTGATGCTGGTGACGGCTCTTGAGTTTAATCCGCTCAGCATGAACCTTCGGAAATGTTGTAGTCAGCAGGGCAGTACTCTGCATATCGCCAACTTGGACAATTTAACATTTTTATCAACCCGATTAAACAATTAACCTACAAACCTGTAGGTCTTTGTAGTGTGGGAAGCGGTGGAGCGAAGGAACACCGCCGAAGATCTCGGAGAAAACCCACGCACATCACGAGGAGAACGTACAAACTCAATACAGACAACACCCGGAGTCGGGATCGAACCCGGTCTCTGGCGCTGCATTTTACTGTAAGGCAGCAACTCTACCACTGTGCCACCGTGACTGCATGAGTGTCACAAGAGAGGTGGATCTGAATTTATAAGGTCATAAGTGTTAGGAGATGAATTAGGCCATTCGGCCCATCAAGTCCACTCCGTCACTCAATCATGGCTGATCTATCTCTCCTTACTAACCCCATTCTCCCGCCCTCTCCCCGTAACCTCTGACATCCGTACTAATCTTCAAATCCAGTGTTAAAACACATTTGTACTCCCTGGCTTTTGACCATGCCTGAGGCTTTGCTTCTGTTTGTGGTGTTTTTGATGTTTCTTTATTTTACATGTCTTTTCCTACTATTTCTTTTGATTGTTATTTTTGGTGTGTATTAACTTTTTTGCCAATGATTAGTGATGTACAGCACTTTGTTGCAGCTATGTTTGTTTTTAAAGTGCTCTATAAATAAAATTATTATTATTATTATTAATCAAAAATTTGAAACCAGTTGTGATAAAATCAGGGCGTTTTAGAATCTGATTTCAAAGACCGCCTCAGAGAATAGAGTGGCACGGTGGAACAGCGGTGGAGCTGCTGCCTTACAGCGCCAGAGACTCGGGTTCGATCCTGACTATTTATACAGGTTTTGTCTGTACGTTCTGCCCGTGACCTGATTGGGTTTTCTCTGGGATCTCCGGCTTCCTCCCACGCTCCAAAGACATGCAGGTTTGTAGGTTAATTGGCTTGTAACTTGTCCCTATATGTGTAGGATGGTGCTAGTGTGCGGGGATCGCTGGTCGGCGTGGATTCGGTGAGCCGAGGGGCCTGGTTCCGCGCTGTATCTCCAAACTAAAAACTAAGCTAAACACAGCTGAATAAACGCTCCCATGAGCGAGTCTTTTTTTTCGAAATAGAAACAGCTTCCCTCAACGCTAAATAAACTACTCCTGATACTAATCACCTCAATTGGATCGAGTATCGCAAACAGTAAATGAACACAGCATTAGGGAGTGTTTTGCAGCAGAGAGAACTAGGAGTGCAAGCACATAATTCTGTGTAAGTGGCATCGCAGATAGACATGGAGGTGAAGCAGGCTTTTGGCTTATTGGCCATCAACAGACAGGGAACTAAGTATTGAAGATGGGACATTATTTAACAGGTGATTGGGAGGGGGGGGGGATGATTTCAACGGCAAGTGGTTGGACAAAGGCCAGAGGTGAAAGGACAAAAGGCTGTGGGATCAGGATTAGGAGATTAGCACAGCAGCGCTTGGATCGTCAAGTCAAGTCAATTTTATTTCAATAGCACATTTAAAAAACAACTCTCGTTGACCAAAGTGCTTTACATTGGTGGAGACACTAACGTTATACAACATTATTTAATAGATTAAGTACATACATAAATACATACATATAGCTCTCACTCAGAGGACGTCAAGAAAGGCTTGAGAGTAAAGATGAGTTTTAAGTCTCGACTTAAAGGAGTCGATGGAGGGGGCAGTACTGATGGGAAGATGGATGCTGTTCCACAGTCTAGGAGCTGCAACCGCAAAGGTGCGGTCGCCCCTGAGCTTATGTCTAGACCGCGGGATGTTCAGTAACCCCACGTCGGCCGATCTGAGGGACCTGGAGGTGGTGTGGTGGGTAAGCAGACCTTTGATGTAGGTGGGGGCAAGCCCGTTAAGGGCTTTGTAAACATAAAGAAGGATCTTGACATTTATTTGGAACCGCATAGGGATACCATATTGCCGCGTTCAATCCCGACTACGGGTGCTGTCTGTACGGAGTTTGTACGTTCTCCCCGTGACCTGCGTAGGTTTTCTCCAAGATCCGGTCCCATATCCATCGAAGCATTTCCTATCCATGTACATGTCCAAGTTTGATCCAAATCCTGCTGTCTGTGTGGAGTTTGCACGTTCTCCCTGTGACCTCGTGGGCTTCCTCCCCCTGCTCCTGTTTTCTCCCAGATTCCTGTTAAATCTTTTCCCCTTCACCTTAAACCTATGTCCTCTGGTCCTCGATTCACCTACTGTGAGCAAGGGACTCTGTGCATCATGATCTTATACACGGCTATAAGATTGTCCTTCATCCTCCTGCGCTCCAAGGAATAAAGTCTCAGCCTACTCAACTTCTCCCTATAGCTCAGACCCGCTGGTCCTGGCAACATCCTCATAAATCAAATGATTTGCTTTATAAGGAAAGGATCTAACTGAAAATGACACAATGTGCTGGAGTAACTCAACGGGTCAGGCAGCATCTCTGGAGAACATGGATAAGTGACGTTTCACAATGGGACTCTTCCTCAGACTGTTTGTGAGGGGGGCGAGTTGGGGAATGAAAGCCAGCCTTTTTCCTTATCTCTACAGTTATTCTGAAGAAGGGTCCCAACCCTTCTAACAAGATATGCTGTCTGACTCTGTGAGTTACTCCAGCACTTTGTGTCTTATTGTGCAAAGCATCATCTGCAGTTCCTTGTGTCTCCAAAGCTGACCAGGTGGAATCTGTCAACCATTCTACATTTCTTTGAACATCTTCTGCTTTGAACTGTCTTTTTCACACCTCACCCTTCCATATCTCTTATCACTCTTTCCCCTGACTCTCAGTCTGAAGAATGGTCTTGACCCGAAGCGTCACCCATTCCTTCTCTCCACAGATGCTGCCTGAGTAACTCCAGCATTTAGTGTCTATCTTCGGTGTAAACCAGCATCTGCAGTTCCTTCCTACCCATTATTAACAAGTCATGTAACTTAGCATCCAGAAGATAGGGGAGGTGGAGTGGAATCTGGGCCCAACACAGGCAAATGGGACTAGCAGTTATAAAACCTAGTTAGCATGGACGGGTTGGGTCGAAGGGCCTGTCTCCACGCTGTATGACTGACTAGCGACTGCACTGATCCAACCATTGTTTTATAATGTGCATCCAGTTAATTGTGGACAATTCTCAAATGCCATGTAAGAGAAACTTCTTACCATGAAAGCAAATCAGCTTCATGCTGAACTGTTGCAGGGAACAGCAGAGACTAACAGAAAATGATTGATTTTGAGTCGAGCAGTTGCTCTCAGCTGCAAAATAGAGATCTTGCTGAATGCCTAGACTGGCTTATGAGAGAAACAATTATAAGTGCGAGAAGCAGAATTAGGCCATTCGGCCCATCGAATCTACTCCGCCATTCAATCGTGGCTGATCTATCTCTCCCTCCTAACCCAATTCTCCTGCCTTCTCCCCATAACCCCTGACACCCGTACTAATCAAGAATCTATCGAACTCTGCCTTAAAAAGTATCCATTTTCTTGTCCTCCACAGCCTTCTGTGGCAAAGAATTCCACAGATTCACAATCTATTCCTCAGATAGAAGGGGCTCGACCCGAAACATCTCCCATTCCTTCTCTCCGGAGACACTACCTGTCCCGCTGAGTTACTCCAGCTTTTTGCATCTATCTTCGGTTTAAACCAGCATCTGCAGTTCCTACATACACAATTCTAATGTGCTGATTCCTGTCTGATTAGGAACCCATGGCTTTGTAGCTTCAAGTCTGTGCTAGTCCCACTCTTGGGATGACATTTTCCTCTCTCTCTGCCTGGATAGGAATAGCATTGTACAAATTAACAGCCGCATAGCCCCCGGCATCTGATTTCGATTCCGTGACTCGTGTCGTTCAAAGGCTTTGCTAACAGCCCTGTTAATAGAAATGTATTACTACCTAGAACAGAGCTGTCATTGAAGGTACGTACTACAGTGAAAATAACATCAGCATTTCATCTCAAAACTATTCATTAACTGCCGGAGTTAATCAGCTGGAAAAAAAAGATAAATAACAATTTAATTAAAATAAATGCAGGAATGCCTTAATCATCAAATCTTATTAGCTGAACCTTCGGTAACTCCCAATTAGTGGTAATAGACTATTTTATGTTGCATTACTGAAAGATCGTTACGCTGAACACTTTCCGCTCAGTCCGCCTGTACTTACCTGATCTCCCGGTTGCCAAACACTTTAATTCTCCTTCCCATGGCCACACTGACCTTTCTGCCCTGGGCCTCCTCCATTATCAGAGTGAGGCCAAATGCAAATTGGAGGAACAGCATCTCATACTTCGCTTGGGCAGCTTACAACCCAGGGGCATGAGTATTGATTTCCCTAACTTCAAGTAACCCGAAGCGTGGCCTTACATCACCCGGCGCGGCGTAAATGGCCGCGGGACAATTGTTATCGCCTGCCGGGGGCTCTGACTTTGACTCTTACATCGGGGGGAGAGGGAAGTGCAGGGGAGAGATACGTTTTTTTTGCCTTCCATCACAGCGAGGTGGAGATGCGCTGTGATGGATGTCTGTGTAAGTTGTGTTGTGTCTTGGGTCTTTTTTTTCTTGTATGTATGACTGCAGAAACAACATTTCACTTGAGCCTCTATGAGGTTCAAGTGACAAACAAATTGTATTGTATTGTATTGTATTGTATCCCTTCTCTCCATCCCTCCCCCACCAAAGTCATACCAACTTCAAAGACATCTTGTTGAGTCTCATTGTCTGTAACTTGTTTTCACCGTGCACAAAACTAACAATGGCCTCTTTCCTTTATCATCATTACTTTTTTTGCATATCTTTCATTCCCTTGTTCTATATCTCAAGTTCAAGTGAGTTTATTGTCATGTATCCCTTATAGGACAATGAAATTCTTGCTTTGCTTCAGCACAACAGAACATAGTAGGCATTGACTACAAAACAGATCAGTGTGTCCATGTACCATTATATAAATATATACACACATGAATAAATAAACTGATCAAGTGCAAATAACAGATAATGGGCTATTAATGTTCAGAGTTTTGTCCGAGCCATGTTTAATAGCCTGATGGCTGTGGGGGAGTAGCTATTCCTGAACCTGGTTGTTGCAGTCTTCAGGCTCCTGTACCTTCTACCTGAAGGTAGCAGGGAGATGAGTGTGTGGCCAGGATGGTGTGGGTCCTTGATGATACTGCCAGCTTTTTTGAGGCAGCGACTGGGATAGATCCCCTCGATGGAAGGGAGGTCAGAGCCGATGATGGACTGGGCAGTGTTTACTACTCTTTGTAGTCTCTTCCTCTCCAGGATGCTCTCTACATCACCGTCTATATCTCTCGTTTCCCTCTCCCTTGACTCTCAGTCTGAAGAGGGGTCACGACCCGAAACGTCACCTGTTCCTTTTCTCCAGAGATGCTGCCTGTCCCGCTGAGTTAGTCCAGCTTTTTGATTCTTATCTTCAGTTTAAACCACACCATCCCGTCACACGGAGTTACTTCAGCATTTTGTGTCTATCTTTTTGCGTCTATCCACAAGGGGGTATCACAGCCAGGAGGGGCCAAGTGGCCTCAGTCTGTGCCAGAACAATCGGGTGGGTGTATGTATCCAAGCGGTTTAACATTAAAGGCAGACACACAGTGCTGGAGTAAATCAGCAGGTCAGGCAGCATCTCTGGAGAAGACCTACACAAAGTGCTGGAGTAACTCAGCGGGTCAGGCAGCATCTCTGGGGAAAAATGTGGGTGACATTTTGGCTCGGGACCCATCTTTAGACTGAAAGTAGGGGGTGAGGAAGGTCGGGGGTGGGGTAGGAGGAGAAGAATAGGAGGCTAGAAAAGATCAAGGCCAGCCACAAGAGATCAGACAGGACGTGTCTGGTAGGTCCATTGTTGGCTGGAGAAGGTGTGACCTCAAGAAACAATGTGGAGAACATTGGGCAATGTTCTTGGAGAACGTCAGGTGGCCCGCTGGCACAGCGGTACAGTTCCTGCCTTACAGCGCCAGAGACCCAGGTTCGATTCTGCCTAATGGGTGCTGTCTGTGGGGAGTTTGCACGTTCTCCCCGCGGCCACGTGGGCTTTTTCTGGGCGCTCCGGTTTCCTCCCTCACTCCAAGGACGTACGGGTCTGTCAGTTAATTGGCTTTCTGCAAATTGTCGCTAGTGTGTGTAGTGTACGGAGTGATCGCTGGTCAGCATGGACCCGGTGGGCCGAAGGGCCTGTTTCCACGCTGTATCTCTAAAGTCTACAGTAAAACCGTGGAACTGGTAAAAACAATGCGGGAATGTTGAAAGGGGGTAAGGAGGGAGGGGAGGAGACTATGAGGGGGAGTATGTTCAGGAAGGTACTGCAGATGCTGGTTTAAACTGAAGATAAGAATCAAAAAGCTGGACTAACTCAGCGGGACAGTCAGCATCTCTGGAGAGAAGGAATGGGTGACATTTTTTTGGGTCGAGACCCTGCTTCGGACTGAGAGATAGAGTTGCTTCAGATTACTAGTGACTAGTGGGGTACCGCAAGGCTCAGTGCTGGGACCTCAGCTATTTACAATATATATTAATCATCTGGATGAGGGAATTGAATGCAACATCTCCAAGTTTGCGGATGACACGAAGCTGGGGGGGGGGGGCAGTGTTAGCTGGGAGGAGGATGCTAGGAGGCTACATGGTGAATTGGATAGGTTGGGTGAGTGGGCAAATGCATGGCAGATGCAGTATAATGTGGATAAATGTGAGGTTATCCACTTTGGTGGCAAAAACAGGAAAGTAGACTATTATCTGAATGGTGGCCGATTAGGAAAAGGGGAGATGCAACGAGACCTGGGTGTCATGGTACACCAGTCATTGAAAGTAGGAATGCAGGTGCAGCAGGCAGTGAAGAAAGCAAATGATATGTTAGCATTCATAGCAAAAGGATTTGAGTATAAGAGCAGGGAGGTTCTATTGCAGTTGTACAGGGTCTTGGTGAGACCACACCTGGAGTATTGCGTACAGTTTTGGTCACCTAATCTGAGGAAAGACATTCTTGCCATAGAGAGAATTACAAAATTCTTAAGGGGTTGGACAGGCTAGATGCAGGAAGATTATTCCCGATGTTGGGGGAAGTCCAGAACTAGGGGTCACAGCTTAAGGATAAGAGGGAAATCTTTTAGGACCGAGATGAGAAAATCATTTTTTACACAGAGAGTGGTGAATCTGTGGAATTCTCTGCCACAGAAGTTAGTTGAGGCCAGTTCATTGGCTATATTTAAGAGGGAGTTAGATGTGGCCCTTGTGGCCAAAGGGGTCAGATGGTATGGAGAGAAGGCAGGGATGGGATACTGAGTTGGATGATCAGCCATGATCATATTGAATGGCGGTGCAGGCTCGAAGGGCCGAATGGCCTACTCCAGCACCTATTTTCTATGTTTCTATTAGAGCATTCAGTGTACATTTCTGTCTTTCAGCCTGAAAAACCGATTGTGAGATTCGAGAGCAAAGCCGTGAATGGAGGCCCGACTTGAGCGGTTCTCTGGCCATCGCACGAAAACGTGGACCTCACACAGAGACGGGCATCTTTCTCAAACGGCCTTTGTCGCATTCGAATGTTTCACTTTCCGGACACAGAGGCAGCCTGCGGTGACTCATGGAACTCCGAATGCCCACAGGAGGCAAAGTCCAGCGGGGGCTGCCCCTCATTGACACACGACCGAGTACTTCGCGGGCGAGGAAGAATCTGTATCATCCGAGCCCGCTCATCCCTAGAGACGATAGCTTGTCGCCGGTTAGGTTGCAGATAAAAGAGATTCTGCAAAATGTAACCTGAATTCCTGCAAAAAAAATGAAAAGAAGAAAATCCCAAACTATTTCTTGAAAGTTTTTAAACTTTTTGAAGAAAGAACTTGCATTTATTTATAGATAGACAAAAATGCTGGAGAAACTCAGCAGGCGAGGCAGCATCTATGGAGCAAAGCAAAAAGGCAACGTTTCGGGTCGAGATCCTTCTTCAGACTCGACATTTATTTTATGTAATCTCTCACAAGGTTACGAGCCCCATGTCTTCTCGGAATCTATTATGTACTTTTAAAGTGTAATTTTTTTTTTTCTCTCGAGAAATGCATGATTGAGTTGGGCCCACCAAGTCCGCAGGAAACAGCTGGAGAATTGGTCTGGATCCTTGGCGGGCTCCTATACTCCCCAGCTGAGCGGACACAGGGGGAGGTGGGTTTAATCCAAACGAAAGGACCTCCAGAGGTGCATCATTGACATCATGGAGGTGTCAGCCTCAATTAAACGCTTAAAGCTGTGAAGCCGAGTTTGGTCCCATGGGAGTGAGGTGAAGACACTAGTGATTCATTCCGTTGGAATCCTATTTCTTCATCGGTGGAGCCTGGATCACAATCTGTTCGAGCCACTCAGTGTGAAGAGTCCTATTTGAATGCACAACAAACATTTCCCTGCTATTGCATATCCAATAAATTAAAAGTCCCCCTTTTGGTTTTGAAGGTTTTCAGAGGTCTCGAAGCAATACAGTTAAACACACAACATGCTCACCTATAAACAAACGGTTAATGTTGTGCGGTGATTATACTGAAGGTAGACACAAAACGCTGGAGTCATAAGTCACAAGGTCAGTAGTGATAGGTAGAATAAGGCCATTCAGCCCATCACGTCTACTCTGCCATTCAATCATGGCTAATCTATCTCTCCCTCCTAACCCCACTCTCCTGCCTTCTCCCCATGACCTCTGACACCTGTACTAATCAAGAATCTATCTACAGTATCTCTGCCTTAACAATATCCACTGACTTGGCCTCTACAGCCTTCTGTGGCAAAGAATTCCACAGATTCGCCACCCTCCAACTAAAGAAATTTCTCCTCATCTCCTTCCTAAAAGAACGTCCTTTAATTCTGAGGCTATGACCTCAAGTCCTAGACTCTCCCACTAGTGGAAATATCCACATCCACTCTATCCAGGACTTTCACAATTCTGTATGTTTCAATGAGGTCCCTCCTCAACCTTCTAAACTCCAGCGAGTACAGACCCAGTGCAAACAAACGCTCATCATATGTAAACCCACTCATTCCTGGGATCATTCTTGTAAACCTCCTCTGGACCCTCTCCAGAGCGATCACATCCTTCCTCAGATATGGGGTAACAGGTAGCATTTCCGGAGAAAAGGAATAGGTTATGTTTCGGGTCAAGAACCTCCTTCAGACTGAGGGAAATTATACTCGTGATTTTAGGGACCAATCATCCTAAAGAAAATGATCAAATCTGTGATTTGATGTGGTGCTAAAATATCTCCCATTTTAACGAGCCTTGCTCTGTAAATCCAGCACTGGATAGTATCTATTAGATTTATAGAATGAACTGCAGATAAATCGCACCTTTGATCTCAGAATAGGGGGAAAAAAAGGCAATTGTTTCCGAACAGCTTTGCTGAGGGAAACCTGAACAGAAACCTCTGGAGACTTTGCGCCCCACCCAAGGTTTCCATGCGGTTCCCGGAGGTTGCCGGAGGTTGCAGGTAGTGGAAGCAGGTAGGGAGACTGACAAAAACCTCCGGGAACCGCACGGAAACCTTGGGTGGGGCGCAAAGTCTCCAGAGGTTTCCCTTCAGGTTTCCTAAGTGGGACAGAGGCATTAGACATTATTTTTTTCTTTCTCCTAACGTTTGCACCTGTGTGTTTCACTGTAAGGGTCGCAGTCATAGAGTGATACAGCATGGAAACAGGCCCTTCGGCCCAACTTCCCCACACTGGCCAAAATGTCCCAGCTACACTTGTCCCACCTGCCCGCGTATAGTCCGTATCCCTCCAAACCTGTGCGGTCAAACCAGTCAGATGCTGGCTGTACATACTCGCTGGGGATATTCCTTGAGAATATTTACACTGCCTGCCCCAGCTCTAGGTCAGTATCAAGGATACAAGGTTGCAAATCTCCACATTACGCACAGAAAATCAATGATCCTTGGCCTCAAAGAATGAATGAATCCTGATGAATCCATGGCTTTAGTTTGGTGGAAGTACAGGTTGCAAAATGAGGTCTGCTTAAGTACTATCAACAAAACCCCATCGCCCCCTCCAATCTGCAAGATGGCATCAGAGAGCAAGTTTACATTTTGGACATGACTTTTGCCAGCAAATAATAAACTGTTGGAGGAACTCCGGGGGCCGAGCAGCATCTAGGGAGGGAAAGGAATCGCTGACGTTTTGGGTCGCGCGCAACTTTGTCCAATTGGAATGTGATTGAAATCATTGTGTGTTGTTGCAATTCCCAGTCAAAAATAGTTTTGTATTTATGTTGCCGAGTAACACACAGCTGTAACGTGCTTCATCCCCAATGACAAAAGGTTTCATTCTAACTGCACTTTTGAAGACATTTTCTCTGTCGATGGGAAAATATAGTCGGATGAGACTGCTGTTGTTTCATCTTTCACGTGGCCTGGAATTGACACTGAAGGCTCAATTGATGATGACAAGTATGTAAGTCACGCTGAGGGATTGACATAGAGTAGAGGGCAGGTTCCTGGAAGCGTTGGCACATCCCACCAACATTTGGAAGGGAGATGCATTCCACTAGAGGTTCTGGAACTCTTGTAGATTAATTCCTTGTTTCGAAAACGGAGAAACTGGTTAATGAACCACCCGCACACTAACATTATCGGTGAAGTGTATCCCTTCCACTTGACAACCTCCTCATTCCCCGTGTGCAATAAAACATTGACTAAGCTGCTGTGTGGATCTTTATTGCAATAGAAGGGAATTTAAAACTGTGCAAAATAACATAAAAATGGTTGTTTTATGAACAATGGAATGGTTAGAGGTGCAGGAAAGCTGGGTTGTGTTCTTGGACGGCACGGTGGTGCAGCGGTAGAGTTGCTGCCTCACAGTACCAGACACCCGGGTTCGATCCTGACCATTGGTGCTGTCTGTACGGAGTTTGTACGTTCTCCCTGTGACCTGCGTGGGTTCACTCCGGGTACTCCGGTTTCCTCCCACACTCCAAAGACATACAGGTTTGTAGGTTTAATTGACTCCAGTAAAATTGTAAATTTTACTTCGGAGTCACGTGAGTGACTACGTGAAGAGCCCGCTCAGCACGCATGCGTGGCATTGCGTTCAGCAATGCAACAGCGGCCGCAGCGGGAGTCAGGCGCTCCCGCTGCAGTTTAAAAGTCGGACCGTCAGGTAAGTTACTCTGAGGTCGGCTTTTCTTTTGCAAGGAGAGCCTTCTGATTTGTTTTTCAGACATGAGTTCGATCAAGAAAAGGCTCTCGAAGAAATCTGTCCCCCGCTCGACTCCGACGGAGGAGCGTTCCGTCTGTGGGGGGCAGCATGCGGTAGGACCGCTTACCCGGCGCTCCGCCATCCCCGACACCGGGCCGAGCCCAGTCCCGCTAGCGCCTGAGCAGCGGACTGGTTGTATAGCCACCAGGAAGAGCATCCGGCCGGTGGTTTCCGACTTGTCGGACGGGGACGTCTCTCCACCCGTTCGGGGGAGAGACAGCCGCCTGAGCCGCATGGAGCAGCTCCTGGAGCAGGTGCTCCAGCGAGACTCGCTGCGTGAGGGGCGCTCTAGCAGGGGGAGTTCAGGCACTCCCTCCACAGCGCCTTGTGCACAGGCCATCGCTTCCCCCTCACCCGAGGGCAGCTTTGGCGACCAGGACTGGGCTGGTCAGGAAGAGGGGACGCTGGCTGAAGAAGTCGGGAGTATGCAAGGGGTGCAGGACCAGGAAGAGCTGCTGGGTGTGGTGGACCGCTACGTGGCAGCCCCACATGCAGGAGGCCGTTAAAGGCCAAACTAGCGGCCAGCATTAACCACCTCTCCAACAGGCCCCCTACAGGAGCAGGTGGTTAATGAGGCCTTAGAATTGCACACAGCTCCAGAAAATTGTTAGTCTCTCAAAGTGCCGGCTGTCAACAGCCAAATCTGGGGGCACGTCGGGACGAATATTCAGAACCAGGAGCTGAAACTGCAGCGGATCCTCAGGCTCCTGACGTCAGCCATCACATCGTTTGCTCGTTCTGTGGACAATACGGAGATGACCACAAACCAACTCTCGCGCTGTTGTACAACACGCAGTTCGAGATAAATAACCTCCATAAAGAAATCATAAGACCCCATACCACCCTGCCAATGTAAACTGACCGGATAGTTGTCAAGAAATGTTGACAGAACAACAGTCGTCAACTACCTGGCATAAGGCCAGGGGTGGTTGTAAAGGTCACCTTGGATTTCAGCCATAAAAAAGCAGGTTGTCGAGGTTAAAGAACAGGCTCCCGTGTAAGTGTAAGCGGCTTCCTGGAGCTACCCGTGCCAGTGGGGGAGGAACTCTTTGTACTTCCATATCCATGCTTTGATTTGGGTGTTGCCTCAGGATGAGGTGTGGCTGGCTCTCAGTCTCTGTTTCGGGACAATGTCCATGGCCCGACAGGATGAGCTGTGATGGATGCTCTTCCCTAGGGGCTCAGCTTTCACCCCCCCCCCCCCCCCCCCCCCCCCCCACCCCTCCCCGTCCCATCCGCCAAGCCACGGGGATGTACGTAGCTATGAAGCAAATCACTCTCTCTCCAAACTGCAGATCCAAGAGAGCATTTACCATAAAACCTCTTATATAGCACGACAACGCCACGTATACAGGTACACACACACACACACACAAGTTTTGGGATTTTTAATTTTGGGGGGGAAAAAATAATTCAAAAAAATCCTCAGCGTCTTTTAACCAGCTATTCTCTGTTCATGTAGCTGGTAGATGCTCACTTTGCAAACAGGTTTGGTTTAGCTTAGAGATACAACATGGAAACAGGCTCTTCGGCCCATCGTGTCCATGCCGACCAACGATCATCCATTCATACTCGTTCTACCCAACACGCTAGGGACAATTTGCAGAGACTATAGATGCTATATATACACATACACCATAAAATCTTACATGTGTGTGTGTGCATTTCATATAATCTTCTATATTCCATATAATCTTATAATTGTAAAATTATAATTAATATATATATATGTATATGCAGTTGGGAGAGAGAGTGATTTGTGTTCATAGCAAAAGGATTTGAGTATAGGAGCAGGGAGGTTCTACTGCAGTTGTACAGGGCCTTGGTGAGACCACACCCGGAGTATTGCATATAGTTTTGGTCTCCTAATTTGAGGAAAGACATTCTTGCCATAGAGGGAGTACAGAGAAGGTTCATCAGACTGATTCCTGGGATGTGAGGAATTTCATATGAAGTAAGACTGGATAGACTCGGCTTGTACTCGCTAGAATTTAGAAGATTGAGGGGGGATCTTATAGAAACTTACAAAATTCTTAAGGGGTTGGACAGGCTAGATGCAGGAAGATTGTTCCCGATGTTGGGGAAGTCCAGGACAAGGGGTCACAGTTTAACGATAAGGGGGAAATCGTTTAGGACCGAGATGAGGAAAACATTTTTCACACAGAGTGGTGAATCTGTGGAATTCTCTGCCACAGAAGGTAGTTGAGGCCAGTTCATTGGCTATGTTTAGGAGGGAGTTAGATGTGGCCCTTGTGGCAAAAGGGATCAGGGGGTATGGAGAGAAGGCAGGTACAGGATACTGAGTTGGATGATCAGCCATGATCATATTGAATGGCGGTGCAGGCTGGAAGGGCCGAATGGCCTACTCCTGCACCTATTTTCTATGTTTCTATATTAATTATAATTTTACAATTTATAATTTATAACATATTTAAAATATATATAATATATATAAAATGGTATATATGTAAATTTTAAAATATATATATTTAAGATGTTATTTATGTGTAGGAAGAAACTGCAGATGCTGGTTTAAACTGAAGATAGACAAAATGCTGGAGTAACTCAGCGGGACAGGCAGAAGAAGAATTTCAACCAGAAATGTCACCGATTCCTTCTCTCCAGAGATGCTGCCTGTCCCGCTGAGTTACTCCAGCATTTTGTGTCTATCTAGGATTTGATTTATATGTATAAGATAGATATAGATGTCAGATTTGATGGTAATATTCAATTTTGTGAAGCAGCATCTATCTCTTTGCTCCCGTGATGTTGTCTCGGTTAAATGTTGTTCCAGCAGCTACAATTACTAAATAGACACAGAATGCTGGAGTAACTCAGCGGGCCAGGCAGCACCTCTGAGGAGAAGGAATGGGTGACGTTTTGGGTCAGGACCCTTCTTCAGACCGAGAAATGGGCTCGACCCGAAACGTCACCCATTCCTTCTCTCCAGAGACGATGCTGCCTGTCCCGCTGAGTTACTCCAGCATTCTGTGTTTATCTACAGTTTAAACCAGCATCTGCAGTTCCTTCCTATACAATTACTAAATGATTGGCATCAAATTTGAATGCTATTTTCTGACTGTAAACCTGCGGTTATATGAACACAAATCCCCAAATCTCTATTAAATTTAAATTGCTCTCCGACTTGCTAATCCCCCATTTTAATCAAAAATTGTGCCTGCTCTTATTCCGAATTGTCAATGGTTTCCCCAAGGGCAGCTGGCAGTTTAATTTTAATGTGCCTGAATGATTAGGTTGTGAAATGACCGTTAATTAATCCGGACAGAGAATGTCAGAGCTACTCAGCAGCCCCAGCAGTGTTGGTGGAGTGATAAACTTGATCAACCTTTGCATCAGACTGGTTCACCTGTACATTGTAAAGCAGCAGTCTTTCGGTACTCCGAACTCTGGGACTTCTCCAATTCAGCCAGTTACAAACCTGCAAGTGATCAACATAAAACACTGTACACTGCAGGACTGAACTGCAGATGCTGGTTTAAACCGAAGATGGACACAAAAAGCTGGAGTAACTCAGCAGGACGGGCAGCATCCCTGGAGAACAGGAATAGCCCTTCACTCCATAGATGCTGCCTCACCCCCTGAGTTTTCTCAAGCACTTTTGTGTACCTTCGATTTTCCAGCATCTGCAGTTCCTTTTTAAACAGGAATAGGTGATGTTTTGGGTCTGAAGGAGGGTCTCGACGTGAAACGTCACCTATTCCTGTTCTCCAGAGACGCTGCCTGACCCACTGAGTTACTCCAGCTTTTGTGCATATTGAACAGTATAGCACAGGGACAAGCTCTTCGCCCCACAGTGTCTGTGCCAAACATAATGCCAACACTAACCCTTATCTGCCTGCAGATAACCCATATCCCTCCATTCCCAGCGTATCAATAAGTACCTTAAATGCCACTGTTGTATCTGCTTTCACCACCATCCACATTCTAGGCACTCGCCACTCTCTGTGTAAAAACCTTGCACCACACATCTCCGTGACACTTTGCCCCTCTCACCTTAAAGCCATGCCCTCTAGTATTTGTTTTTCCTATCCTAAAAGGTTCTGACTCTCTACCCTATCTTGTACCTCCCATAATTTTACCATGCTTCTATCAGGTCCAGAGAAAACAATCCTGAGTTTGTCCAAGCTCTCCCTGTAGCTAATACTTCCTAATCCAGGCATAATTCTGGTAAACCTTCTCTGTACACTTTCCAAAGCCTCCACATCCTTCCTGTAATGGGGCGACCAGAACTGCACACACTACTCTGAACACAGCCTAACCAAAGTCCTATAAAGCTGCCTCCCCTCTCGACTCCATTCAAGGACCCAAGCAGTCGTTCCAGGTGCGACAAAGGTTCACCTGTATCTCCTCCGACCTCATCTACTGCATCCGCTGCTCTAGATGTCAGCTGATCTACATCGGTGAGACCAAGCGGAGGTTGGGCGATCGTTTCACCGAACACCTCCGCTCGGTCCACAAGAACCTACCTGACCCCCCGGTGGCTCAGCACTTCAACTCCCCCTCCCATTTCCAATCCGACCTCTCTGTCCTGGGTCTCCTCCATGGCCAGAGCGAGCAACACCGGAAATTGGAGGAACAGCACCTTATATTCCGCTTGGGGAGTCTGCAGCCTGCGGGCTTGAACATTGAATTCTCCCAATTTTGTTAGCCCTTGCTGTCTCCTCCCCTTCCTCAGCCCTCGGGCTGTCTCCTCCCATCCCCCAGCCCTCAGGCTCCTCCTCCTCCTTTTTCCTTCCTTCTCCCCGCCACCCCCTTTCAGTCTGAAGAAGAGTTTCGGCCCAAAACGTTGCCTATTTCCTTCGCTCCATAGATGCTGCTGCACCCGCTGAGTTTCTCCAGCTTTTTTGTGTACCTGCAGTTCCTTCTTGAACAATCCTATACAGCTGCATTGTGACTTCCTGACTCTTATACTCAATGCCCTGAACAATCAAGGGCAGAATACCATATGCCTTCTTTACCACCACAAGGCATTTCATTACCACCCTTAGAAAGTTTATTAAGCAATGTGAATGTGGATAGCACTTTTCCTCTTGTGGGAGAATCTATAACTGTATAAGAATACGAATGTACCTACATTACCACTCGATCCTTTCACTGAACTCCTCCGCTCAGGTAGACAAAAAGAGCTGGCGTAACTCAGCGGGACAGGCACCATCTTTGAGGAATAGCTGTCGAGACCCTTCTTCAGACAGAGTCAGGGGAAAGAGAAAGAAGAGATATTGACGGCGAACTCCTCCGCAGAGTCCGCCTGCTACTACCTGATCTCCCAGTTGCCAAACACTTTAACTCCCTGTCCCATTCCCACACTGACCTTTCTGTCCTGGGCCTCATCCATTGTCAGAGTGAGGCCAATAATGATTGCTCTAACTTCCCTCTCTCTCCATCCCGCCTCCACCCCAATACTTGTACTAGTTTCACTGTCGTCCTGTTCAGTCTCACTGCCTGTATAACTCGTTATCACCTATCCCACGTCCAACAATGGACCATTGTGGGCTCCACCTTTCCTTGATCATCCTCTCTCTCCACCCCACACCCACCCAAGTCGTCACACTGGCTTCAAAGTCATCGTGTTAAGTCTCATTGTTTGTAACCCGTTTTCACCCAGCCCACAACTAACAATGGCCTTTCCCCTATACCCTCGCTACTTTTTTGCATATTTGTCATTCATTTGTTCTATATCTCTCTACATCACCGGCGATATCTCTTGTTTCCCTTTCCCCTGACTCTCAGTCTGAAGAAGGGTCTCGAACTGTTACGTCAGCTATTCCTCAGAGATGCTGCCTGTCCCGCTGAGTTACGCCAGCTCTTTGTATCTACCTGGCAGGACTCTGGCAGGTATGCTTGAATGAGTTTAATAAATCAAACTCATACGCCAGGCCCTGCGATGTTTTAAAACACTGTATAAATGGAATATGCCGCATCTCAAGCTGTTTTGCATTATCAAATCATTGCCAGCACTGACCAAAACCATCCCTATACATTGCATAGAATTAACACTATCAAGTAACATATGCTCTGAGGTGCCCTCAAGCCTACAATCTCATTATATGGTTCAGAGCGACACGGTGGCATAGCGGTAGAGTTGCTGCCTTATGCCCCTGTACCACTTAGGAAACCTGAACGGAAACGTCTGGAGACTTTGCGCCCCACCCAAGGTTTCCGTGCGGTTCCCGGAGGTTGCAGGTGGTTGCCGGAGGTTGCAGGTAGTGTAAGTAGATAGGGAGACTGACAAAAACCTCCGGGAACCGCACGGAAACCTTGGGTGGGGCGCAAAGACTCCAGAGGTTGCCGTTCAGGTTTCCTAAGTGGGACAGGGACATTATAGCGCTTCCATCGCCGGAGACCTGGGTTCAATCCCGACTACGGGTGCCATCTGTACGGAGTTTGCACATTCTTCCCGTGACATGCGTGGGTTTTCTCTGAGATCTTCAGTTTCCTCCCACACTCCAAAGAGGAATGTTAATTAGCTTGGTGTGTGCGTAAATTGCCCCTAGTGTGTGTGTGTAGGATGGTGTTAATGTGCGGGTATCGCTGGTCGACACGGACTCACTCGGTGGGCCGAAGGGCCTGTTTCCGCGCCCTATCTCTAAACTAAACTAAAAAAGGAGCAATGTTACGCTGAACAGAATGTTGGTGAACCTCTCACAGAAACAATGCAACAAAATGAAAATTAACCTACAAACCTGCCCGTACTTGAGATGTGAGAGGAAACCGGAGCGTACGGAGAAAACCCACGCGGTAGAACGGCCATCAGAGCTATTCGTGCAGTGTCACGCTAGAACCGTCAGTGTGGACCCTTAGACTTTAGAGGTTCAGTGCGGAAATAGGCCCTTTGGCCCACTGAGTCCACGCCGACCATCGATCACCCATACTATCCTATCCCACACACTAGGATTAGTGTCAAATGGGTGCTTGATGGTCAGTATGTACTCTGTGGGCCAAAGGGCCTCTTTCCAGACTGATTCCTGGGATGTCAGGACTGTCTTATGAAGAAAGACTGGATAGACTTGGTTTATACTCTCTAGAATTTAGGAGATTGAGAGGGGATCTTATAGAAACTTACAAAATTCTTAAGGGATTGGACAGGCTAGATGCAGGAAGATTGCTCCCGATGTTGGGGAAGTCCAGGACAAGGGGTCACAGCTTAAGGATAAGGGGGAAATCCTTTAAAACCGAGATGAGAAGAACTTTTTTTCACACAGAGAGTGGTGAATCTCTGGAATTCTCTGCCACAGAGGGTAGTCGAGGCCAGTTCATTGGCTATATTTAAGAGGGAGTTAGATGTGGCCCTTGTGGCTAAGGGGATCAGAGGGTATGGAGAGAAGGCAGGTACGGGATACTGAGTTGGATGATCAGCCATGATCATATTGAATGGCGGTGCAGGCTCGAAGGGCCGAATGGCCTACTCCTGCACCTAATTTCTATGTTTCTATTCTATGTTTCCACGCTGTATAACCTTATGAATCGATTTTATTAGTTCATCTCTTATGAGATATTTAGGTCATAAGGTCATAAGTGATAGGAGCAGAATTAGGCCATTCAGCCCATCTAGACTACTTGACAACTTCCATACTCTTATAAATTGAGCTTCAGGAAGTCTTGGATGGTCATAATTTCATAAGATCATAAATGACAGGAGCATTCGGCCCATCCAGTTTACTCCGCCATTCAATGATGGCTGATCTATCTCTCCCTCCTAACCCCATTCTCCTGCTTTCTCCCCATAACCCCTGACACCCGAACTAATCAAGAATCAATTTATCTCTGCCTTATCAATATCAATTGACTTGGCCTCCACAGACTTCTGTGGCAAAGAATTCTACAGATTCCACAGAGGGCTGTGAAAGCCAAGTCAGTGGATATTTTTAAGGCAGAGATAGACAAATTCTTGATTAGAACGGGTGTCAAGGGTTATGGGGAGAAGGCACGAAAATGGGATTAGGAGGCAGAGATCAGCCATGATTGAATGGCGTAGTAGACTGGATGGGCCGAATGGCCTAATTCTACTCCTATAACTTGTGAACCACCCACTGACAAAAGAAATTCCTCCTCATCTCCTTCCTAAAGGAACGTCCTTTTAGAAGTTCTATTTGTGCTCAGCAAATTCCAGTCACCGATATTTAAAAAAATAAACTTCTAATGCTTCAACTTGTCACAGTTCGCATCAGAACAGACAGTGTAATCTAAATTGACAGTGGCTATATTATATTTGCACACCACTGGAGCTGGAATGAATGAGCATTACATTGTTCTTTGTCTCATTCTTTAAATAAGATTAACATCGATCACTCACACTCAAATAAGCCAACACACAAAGCCTTACTGCAATGATAATCTTGTCGGCAGAAATATTCAGCAATGGTAGACTTGGGAAATGAGAAGCAACATTTTATTAAAATCTACAGATTAGAAACATTGTAATCTGATGATGGGCTTTGCTCGTTATGTCATTACAGAATATTACATCCAAACTGGAAGTTAATGAAGGCACGACATTTCGCAAAATGGCACATGTTGCAATTAGTATAAAATTGCTTCTGCAAATGAACTGTGGAAAGCATCACTTAAAATAGCCTAAAGATCAGCATCAAGCTCCTCTCCATTCTGCTGCATGGATACTTACACACACTAATGAACACATCACACACTTACACGCAAGTTCACGCATACTAGCACGCACACACACATGCAAATGCATGCACGCGTACGCACACACACACAAATTAACACGCACGCATGCACATATACACAATGGACACAGATGCGTACATAGTCACAAAAAGGAAAATATACCCACCCTCACAACCACCCTGCAAACATTTGCACACATGCGCACACACACACACACACAAAGACACACACATGTACTCGCACACGCACGCACCTACACAGAACAGCACACACACACACACACACACACACACATACACTCGCATATATATACACACACGCAGACACACACAGTATGCACACGCACACACACACGCAAACGCACACACGTACTCACACATACGCACACGCACATACACACACACATATACACACACATACACTCACATATACACAAACACATGCACAAACACACACACATACAGTATATACACAAAACATACATTCACACACACACATACACACACACACATACACACACACATACATATACACACACACACACACACACACACACACACACGCACATACACACACACACACACACACACACACGTGTACATGTGTGGCCTTTTCTGGGCTCACACACGCAAGTATATGCGTATATATAATATAATTTACACCCAATCGAGGGACTGTTGATGACTGTGTCTAAACAAGGACTAAACCCAGCAGCTTCAGAACCAGTGTAGGGAGGAACTGCAGATGCTGGTCTTCGGTGTGGCGCCACCTAGTGGCAGCGGCTCGACCACAGTCCGTCCGTCTTTCCTTTCTTTTTATCCCATTAGTTGTATGTTTTTGGATTTATTTTTTAGATGTGTCTATGTGTGAGTGTGGGGGGGACACTTTTAAAACGTTTTAATCTCTTCCCTGTACGGGGACCCGATCTTTTCCCTGTCGGGTCTCCGTTGTCGTTGGGCCTAACATCGTGGAACTGGCGGCCTCCAACCGGAACCTACCTGGGGGCTCCAGTCGCGGAGCCTGCGGACTCACCATCGTGGAGCTGGCCGACATCAGAGCGTGGAGAGCTGTGGTGGCGCATGGTTGCGACCCGACTTTGGACCTTCGGAGGCTCCGGCTGCAGGCTCGCGGATCCCTGGTGGGAGACCGCTTTTCGGAGCTCCTGCAATGGCAACTTCTCGCTCCTGCAATGGCAACTCATCTCCTCCCGACTGGACTATTGCAACTCACTTCTCCTTGGCATCAGCTCCACCTACATCAACCGACTCCAACTGGTCCAGAACGCAGCCGCCCGACTCATCACCCACACCAAATCCTGGCATCACATCACTCCAGTCCTCAAACAACTTCACTGGCTTCCCATCTCCCACCGGATCACTTACAAAATCCTGATCCTCACCTACAAAGCCCTCCACCATCTGGCCCCCCCATATCTCACTGACCTCCTCTCCCCCTACCAACCCTCACGGTCCCTCAGATCCACATCAGCCGGTCTCCTCTCCATCCCCAAGTCCAACCTCCGCAGTTTTGGGGACAGAGCCTTCTCCAGGGCAGCTGCCAGGCTCTGGAACTCCCTCCCCCAACTGATCCGCAATTCCGTGTCCCTCACCATCTTCCAGTCCCGCCTCAAGACCCATCTCTTCACCTCTGCCTATCCTTAGCCCCACGTCCCCCTGCCTTTTCATCTGTGCATGAATTGCCTCATATTGTGTTTTGAATTGAATTCTGTCTTTAATTTGTGTACTAGTCGTGTCTCTACTATTTATTTCATTCCCCTTACATGTTTTTCCTCTACCTGCTAAATTTTTGTAAGGTGTCCTTGAGACTCTTGAAAGGCGCCCATAAGTAAAATTTATTATTATTATTATTATTATTATCGCCCTAACATCAAGACCCGGAGCAGAGCCTTACATTGCCCGGCACGGCTTTAACGGCCGCAGGACTTACCATCGTCTGCCGGGGGCTTTAACATCGGGAGCCCCAGTTGCCTCGGGAGAAGAATAAAAGAACAGGGAAGAGACAAGAGAGCAAGACTTTTGCCATCCATCACAGTGAGGAGGTGTTTGGAGACTCACTGTGATGGATGTTTGATGTAAATTGTGTTAATTGTGTGTCTTGGTTTTTTTTGATGTTATGACTGCAGGAACTAAATTTCGTTTGAACCATGTCTGTTTGAATAACAATAAATGGTATTTATTATTTTATTATTATTTATTATTACACCGAAATCGGACACAAAAAGCTGGAGTAACTTAGCTGGACAGGCAGCATCTCTGGAGGGAAGGAATGGGTGACGTTTCGGGTTGAGACACTTTGAGGTGAGCTTGTGCGGGGATTTGGGGAACATTTGGGATGGACCATGGCGGGTCTCCAGCAAGTATAGGACAAGTGGGCTGCTGGACTAATGGCGGAGCTGTGGACTATGAGCAGCCTGGGGCTAGCACTGCAAGATTACAACCACAATTACATCTGCTTCCTTCACATTGCACAATATTCCCCCATCTGTAGTCTCCTGTGCCTCCAGTTTGCTGCCCATTCGCCTAATACAATCCGACATGTCAGAGGAGCAGAGATTTCCTCCGACACCAGTTCGTACAACATGGAACCAATTTGCAAAGAGAGAAAGAATATGCAGATTTATAGATACTCCATCTTATGGAGAGGATATACCATGCTTATTTATGGGGGAAACACAAAATGCTGAAGTAACTCAGCCGGACAGGCAGCATCACTGGAGAGAAGGAATGGGTAACGTTTTGGGTCGAGACCCTTCTTCAGATGAACAAACCCTGTATAGGGCAGCCGCAGTGGCGCAGCGGCAGAGTTGCTGCCTTACAGCGAAAACAGCGCCGGAGACCCGGGTTCGATCCCGCCTACGGTGTTGTACGTTCTCCCCCGTGACCGCGTGGGTTTTCTCCGAGACCTTCGGTTTCCTCCCACACTCCAAAGACGTACAGGTTTGTCGGTTAATTGACTTGAAATAAGTGTAAATTGTCTCTAGTTGGATCGCGGACCGGATGGTGGCTGTTTCCTCGCGCTGTATCTCTCAACTAAGCAAAACTAAAAAGGAACAGGGGACGTTTCGGGTCGAGACCCTTCTACACGCTCATCTGGTCTTACAAACCAACTCTTTGGGCTTAGTATGGGATGGATAATAAATGCTGTCCTTGCCAAGGATGTCGAAAAATAAATAAGAAGACTTTTTTTTTTAAACTGCAGAAACCCAGGGGAAGCCTTCAAAATTTGGCACAGTTATGTCACACATGCTTACATGGAGGGAGATTTAATTGGGAGCAGCAGGGTACGGATACGATATAGTCAATCTATGATTGATGAGCTCCCATTAAAGAAAGCAGCATTAAACCTTCACTTGCAAAGCAGAAGGTTTACCAGCACTCTTAGTCTAAAAAAAAAAGCCTCAAAACCTGATTTTAATTTCTAATTCAAAAGAATCCTAAGCATTGTTCAAATGCAAAAGAGATGAGCTCAAAATTATGCACCAGATGAAATAATTTCTATGGGGATTTATCTGTGGATTATCATTGAAAATACATCCAAATTGGCCTCAAATCAGTTCTATGCAAATTTCCCTTTGGGCAAACTATTTTTTTTTCAGCCTTAAATAACTTGATCTGTGCTTTGAAGATTACCAACATAAATTTCCACTCTCTTTGTATTGTGGTTCAGATTTGGTAGCAATTCTGAAAACTGCAGGGGGACACTGAATGGCTAATGCGAAGATATTTTATCAACCATTCGAATGACACTACCAGCAGAGCTTCATCATAACGTTAAAAATCACTGTGAGAGAGTCATAGTCACACAGCACAATAACTGGCCCTTCAGCCTGCTAAGCCTGTGCTGACTGACTATACTAATCACATTTAATAGCTCTTTCAAGAGAGAGTTTGGAGACAGATGCAACATAGAAACAGGCCCTTTGGCCCACCGAGTCCACAATGACCATCGATCACCCGTTCACTCGAGTTCTATGTTATCCCACTATCTCATCCACTCCCTGGGGCGGAAGATTGCAACCTTCACGTGGTCCGCCCTTTTTCGACTAATGCAATCAACTAGACGTGCACAAACAGAAGATCAAATAGAACAAGTTGTCCTACAACTTTAAGCTGTGCATGCCACACAGAAGAAGATCCACTCCCTGCACACTGGGATGGTTTACAGGCGGCCAATTAACCCACAAACCCGCACGTCTTTGAGATGTAGGAGGAAGCCGGAGCACCCGGAGGAATCCCACACGGTCACAGTGAGAACGTGCAAATTATCTACACGGACAGAACCCAAGGTCAGGATCGAACCCTGGCCTCTGGCATTGTGAGGAAGTAGCTCTACCTGTTGCGCCACTGTGCCGCCCAGCTACACACCAACTTTTCCCATGTGCCTTTTTCAACAAGCCATGCTCCAATTTCACTGATCATTTTTGCTTTGACTTCACATTTGATTTCTCTTCTCTCCCAATCTGACACCTTCTTGTCTCTTTTTCACCTCTAACCTTTGTTACTAACTCCACCCATCTGCTAATCAAACCTCCCTCCTCACCTGTACTCGCCTGTACCTGCCTATCATTTGTCTTTGCCTTGTCATTTGGAGATAGTGATCACAACACCATAAGTTTTAATGCGTAGGAAGGAACTGCAGATGCTGCTTTAAACTGAAGAGAGAGACAAAAAGCAGAAGTAACTCAGTTGGTCAGACAGCATCTCTGGAGCAAAGGAATTGGTGACGTTTTGGGTCAAGGGTCTCGATCTAAAGGCTCTCAACCTAAAACGTCACCCAATCCTTTTCTCCAGAGATGCTGCCTGACCCACTGAGGTACTCCAGCTTTTTGTGTCTATCTTCAATGCACATTTTAAGATTGTTTTGTAAAAGGACAGGTCTGGATGTTGGGGGACAGTACTTGTTTGGGGCAAGGCAGACTACGCTGTCGTTAGGCGGAAGCTAGGGTGGGTGGATTGGGCTCAGTTGTTATAGGGTACGTCCACATCTGACAAGTGGAGCACTTGGAGGAAACCTATGTGGTCGCAGGGAGTACATGCAAACTCCACGCAGAAAGCACCCGAGTTCAGGGTCTAGATGGGTGCAGCTGGCATGGGTGCAGAGAAGATTTACGAGAATGTTGCCAGGATTCAAGGACCTGAGCAATAGTATGAGGTTGAGCAGGTTAGAACTTTATTCCTTGGCGCAGAAGGATGAGGGGTGCTCAGGAGGATGAGAGGCGTATAGGATCATGAGAGGAATAGATCGGGTAAATGCACAGAGTCTTTTACCCTGAGTAGGGGAATCAAGAACCAGAGAGCATAGGTTTAAGGTGAGGGAGAAAAGATTTAATAGGAACCTGAGGGGCAACTCTTTTACACAAAGAATGTTAGGATATATTGGACGAGCTGACCAGAGGGGATAGCTGAGGTAGGGACTATCGCAATGTTTATCAAACATTTGGACAGTACATGGATAGGATAGGTTTAGAGGGTTATGGACGAAATGCAGGTGGATGCGATTAGTGCAGATGGGGCTTGTTGGTCAGTGCGGGCAATGTGGGCCGAATGGCCTGTTTCCGTGCTGTTTGACCCTATCTCTATCTAGTAAAGGATCACACTGGGGGCTCTGCCACTATGAGGTGGCATCGCTACCAGCTGCGCCAGTGGGGGCGAGCTGGCACAGACGTAGTGGGCCAAATGGCCTCTCAATATAAAAGTGAAGAAGACGTGAGGTTCGGTTATCCATCTCTCACAGCTGGCTGTGGAGTGTCACATCTTTGGAGCGCACAATACAGCACAGCAGATGATCTCATTGAAAGATACCGAATAGTGAAAGGCCTGGATAGAGTGGATGTGGAAAGGATGTTTCCACTAGTGGGAGAGTCTAGGACTACAGGCCACAGCCTCAGAATGAAAGGACGTTCCTTTAGGAAGGAGATGCGGAGGAATTTATTTCGTCACAAGAGGGTGGGAATTCTATGCCACAGAAGGCTGTGAAGGCCAAGGTCATTGGATATTTTTACGGCAGCGATGGTGAGATTTTGATTAGTACGGGTGTCAGAGGTTATGGGGAGAAGGCAGGAGAGTTGGGTTTGGTGGGAGAGGTAGATCTGCCATGATTGAATGGCAGAATAGACTTGATGGGCCGAATGGCCTAATTCTGCCTCTATCACTTATGACCTTATCAGCTCCAATGCAAGGTGTCATGTTTAATATCTCCCTTCCAACTAGTGAGGCATGAAGGTGCCCCACAGTTGACAACAAATAAAAACAGTCTGCGTGGTGTACTTTGCAGCATCTGACTGCTCAAACACCGCAAGGCAGGTCTCATCCTGGCTGTCAGTCTGTGTAATATTTGGTGTCAGGGATAATCTGAAAAGTCTCCTGACTTCTCTCACTTCAATCACAGAGGGAGCTCAAGAAATATTAAATTGGCACGTTCCACGGGAAAATGAAACTCGTTCCAGGAAATCTCTTTTTTAATGTATCATGATTTTCGTTTAGGAAGGAACTGCAGATGCTGGTTTAAACCGAAGATAGGTCAGAAGGTCTGAAGAAGGGTCTCGGCCCGAAACGTCACCCATTCATTCCCTCCAGAGACGCTGCCTGCCCCACTGAGTTACTCCAGCATTTTGTGTCTATCTATGATTATAGTTTAGATTAGTTCAGTTATACAGTGCGGAAACAGGCCATTCGGCCCACCGGCTCCATGCCGACCAACGATACAATATTCTATACACCAGGGACAGTTAACAATTTACAAACATGTACGTCTTTGGAGTGTGGGAAGAAAGCGGAGAAAACACACGCAGTCACAGGGAGAACAGCCAAACTCAGTACAGACAGCACCCGTATGAGGACTTTACACAGATCCCGGATAATCTGTTCAGGAATGTGCAGAGTCAGAGTATGCATGCAAGAGTCAGTGTTAATTTGGAAAATTGTCTATTGTTTACGAGTTAGTGGCCCGGACAGAATGTTCCAGACATTGTCTGACAGATTTACATCATTTCTAAGGTGCCTGCAAGAGTCAAGAATGCGGAATTGTCCGATTTACCGGAACATTGGACACAGGAACAATGGCGTTATTGATATTATGATGATATTACTTGCAGCATCAAAGCAGGAATGCAGGAGTTTGCGGAGAGACCTGATAGAAGTATATACAATTAGGAGAGGTATATAGATTATAAAATTATAGATAGGGTGGACAGTCCGAACCTTATTTTTTCACCTCGATGGAAATATCAAATAATAGAGGGCATAGCATTAAGATAAAAGGGGCAAAGTTTAAAGGACATTTTTTTCCACAGAGGGACACAAAGTGCTGGGGTTACTTAACAGGACAGTCAGCATCTCTGGAGAACATGGACAGGTGACATTTCGGGTCGGGACCCTTCTTCGGATAGGTTTATACGCAGGGGTTTGCGAATGCCTGGAACTCACTGGTGGTGATGGAGGCAGATACGATCGGGATGTTTGAAAGGTTTTTGGAAAGGCACATGGATGTGCAAAGGTGTGGATCGCATGCAGACAGACCAGGATTGCTCTTGACATAGAGTTCGGCACAGACATTGTGGGCCGAAGGGCCTGTTCCTTCTATGTTCATTGTTCTAACAGGCCTGTAAATACAATACGGATAGATACTATATAATGAGCAAAAATTCAATGAATTAAGTACCAATTAATGAATTCAAATGCTGAGATTCTTGTCCAGAGTAGGGGAATCGAAAACCAGAGGACATAGGTTTAAGGTGAGGGGAGGGGGGGGATAGATTTCATAGGAACCTGAGGAGTAACTACGCAAAGGGTGGTGGGTGTATGGAACGAGCTTCCGGAGGAGGTAGTTGTGGCTGGGACAATAACAATGTTTAAGAAACAGATACATGGACAGGATGGGGATTTAGAAGGATATGGGCCAAACTCAGGCAGGTGGGACTAGTGCAGTTGGGACATGTTGGTCAATGTGGGCAAGTTGTCTGAAGGGCATGTTTCCACACTGTATGACTCTATCACATTACGAATGCAAAAATAAAAGTTTAGCGCAACCAGTCAGTCCATAATTCATCGTTGAAGTTAGTGTGATGTAGTGTTCAGGAACATGATGTTTGTTGGGAGGAATTTATTCTTAGTCCTGGTGTAACAATTTTCAGACTCCTACACTTGTTGCTCTGCAATAGTATCAATATTGTATAATACAACTTTGGGTATCCCACTCCCACTGTGTTCCTTTCTCTCTTTTACCAGGACTCGACCTGAATCATCGTCTGCCCATTCCCTCCCCAGATGCTGCCTGGCCCGCTGAGTTCCTCCAGCATTTTTGTCTACCTTCGATTTTCCAGCATCTGCAGTTCCTTCTTGAACATCTTCTCATCTCCACCCCTTTCTGCTTTCCGCAGAGACCGTTCCCTCCGCAACTCCATGGTTAACTCGTTCCTTTCCACCCAAACCACCCCCTCCCCAGGTACTTTCCCCTGCAACCGCAGGAGATGCAACACCTGTCTCTATACCTTTCCCCTCGACTCCATCCAAGGACCCCAACAATTTTTTCAGGTGAGGGAACGGTTCACCTGTACCTCCTCCAACCTCATCTACTGTATCCGCTGTTCCAGGTGTGGACTCCTGTATATCGGCGAGACCAAGCGCAAGCTTGCCGACAGTTGCGCTGAACACCTCCGCTCAAATCGCCTTAACCTACTTGATCTCCCAGTGGCTCAACACTTCAATTCCCCCTCATCCCATTCCCAATCTGACCTTTCTCTCCTGAGCCTCCTCCATTGTCAGAGTGAGGCCCAGCGCAAATTGGAGGAACAGCACCTCGTATTTCGCTTGGGCAGCTTCCACCCCAGCAGTATGAACATTGACTTCTCTAACTTCAAATAGCCCTTACTTTCCCTCTCTCTCCATCCCTCCCCCATTCCCAGTTCTCCGACCAGTCTTACTGTCTCCGACCACATGTCATCTCCTACCGCCCACTCCCTGACATCACTCTGAAGAAGGGTCTCGACCCGATACATCACCCATTCCTTCTCTCCAGAGATGCTGCCTGTCCCGCTGAGTTACTCCAGCATTTTGTGTCTACCTTCGATTTAAACCAGCATCTGCAGTTCTTTCCTACACACTAAGTATTATGCCTTCCCATGTGAATCTGCAATTGAAACTGACTGGTTCGCTAACAGCTCATCTCCAATAAGACCGTCATTGTGCAAAACACTTTCTTGCCAGTTCCAAAAGATTCTCCCATCACTCCCGAGCAGAAGTGTTCTGGGTGGCACAGTTGTAAAGACCCGGGCTTGATTCCAACTAGGGGTGCTGTCTGTTTGGAGTTTGTACGTTCTCCCCGTGACTTGCATGGGTTTTCTCCGAGGTCTTCGGTTTCCTCCCACGCTCCAAAGACCTCCGGGTTTCTAGATTAATTGGGTTACATCGTGGCTTGGTTCGGCAATTTGAACGCCCTGGAGAGGAAAAGACTACAAAAAGTAGTAAACACTGCCCAGTCCATCATCGGCTCTGACCTTCCTTCCATCGAGGGGATTTATCGCAGTCGCTGCCTCAAAAAGGCTGGCAGTATCATCAAAGACCCACACCATCCTGGCCACACACTCATCTCCCTGCTACCTTCAGGTAGAAGGTACAGGAGCCTGAAGACTGCAACAACCAGGTTCAGGAATAGCTACTTCCCCACAGCCATCAGGCTATTAAACCTGGCTCGGACAAAACTCTGATTATTAATAACCATTTTCTGTTATTTGCACTTTATCAGTTTATTTATTCATGTGTGTATATATTTATATTACGGTATATGGACACACTGATCTGTTTTGTAGTAAATGCCTACTATGTTCTGTGTGCTGAAGCAAAGCAATAATTTCATTGTCCTATACAGGGACACATGACAATAAATTCACTTGAACTTGAACTTGGTATAAAATGTAAAATTGTCCCTCGTGTGTGTGTGTGGGGTAGTGTTAATGTGCGGGGATCGCTGGTTGGTGCGGGCTCGGTGGGCCGAAGGGCCTGTTTCCGTGCTGCATCTTCTAACTAAACTGAGCTATACCTCCAACTAAATTGGTATGGAACTCTCTAATCCATAGTCGACCATGCTGCACAGTCCCATCAGCGGGAATATGGACACAAAATGCTGGAGTAACTCAGCGGGACAGGCAGCATCTCTGGAGAGAAGCAACGGGTGACGTTTTTGGGTCAGACTCTTGTTTCGACTGAGAGTTGTGAGAGGGAAACTGGAGGCAGGAAGAGGACAGGACAAATCAGTACTGGCAACAGATGACCAAGGAAGGGTAGAGCCCACAATGGTCCATTGTTGGCTGGGGAAGAGGTGATAAAGATGGTATATGAACAGTGAAACTCTTAGGATGTCCCCGGGGGGGGGGGGGGGGGGGGGGGAGAGGAAATCCAGGGGTTACTTGAAATCATATGTCATATGAGGAAAGATTGAAAATACTAGGCTTGTATTCACTGGAGTTTAGAAGGATGATAGAATTCTTATAGAAACATATAAAGTAATAAAAGGACTGGACAAGCTAGATGCAGGAAAAATGTTCCCAATGTTGGGCGCGTCCAGAACCAGGGGCCACAGTCTTTTAGAATAAAGGGGAGGTCATTTAAGACTGAGGTGAGAAAAACGTTTTCACCCAGAGAGTTGTGAATTTATGGAATTCCCTGCCACAGAGGGCCAAATCACTGGATGGATTTAAGAGAGAGTTAGCTAGAGCTCTAGGGGCTAGTGGAGTCAAGGGATGTGGGGAGAAGGCAGGCACGGGTTATTGATAGGGGACGATCAGCCATGATTACTATGAATGGCGGTGCTGGCTCGAAGGGCTGAATGGCCTCCTCCTGCACCTATTTTCTATGTTTCTATTAAGTTGCACTCAACCGAGCGAAGCTGAGCTAAATGAGGCCACACTAAGCTTGTCTCCCTTCTTTTAAGATCCGAGTTTGTCCAAAAGAGACATTATTAAAATCGCTCAACACTTGTAACACTCCTGACCCCGAAACGTCACCCATCCTTTTCCTCCATAGATGCTGCCCGACCCGCCGAGTTACTCCATCACTTTGTGTCTACTTTCCGTTTAAACCAGCATCTGCAGTTCCTTTGTCTGAAGAAGGGTCTCGACCCGAAACATCACCCATTCCGCTGAGATTCTCCAGCATTTTTGTCCCATATAAACGGGACTGAGGTGGAGCGCGTCTCCAGCTATAAATTCCTCGGAGTACATATCTCGGAGGACTTGTCCTGGTCCCTCAACACCTCCAAGCTGATCAAAAAGGCACAGCAGCGCCTTTACTTCCTGAGGAGGCTCAAGAAAGCCCACCTGTCCCCCCAGATCCTGACCAACTTTTACCGCTGTACCATAGAGAGTATCCTGACCATCTGCTTCACGGTATGGTACAGCAGCTGCATTGCTGTGGACAGGAAGGCACTACAACGGGTGGTGAAAACCGCGCAGCACATCATCGGTGCCCCGCTCCCTGCCATGGATGCCCTCCACCGAAAACGGTGTCTGAGACGGGCTGGGAAGATCATCAAAGACCCCTCACACCCCAACCATGGACTGTTTGCCCTCCTCCCATCAGGGAGGCGGTACAGGAGCCTCAGGTCATGTACTAGTAGGATGAGGAAAAGCTTCTACAACAACACAATCACACTGCTGAACTCGGAGTCCCGACGATAGATTTCTCTGGTCCCTCCGTCCCCTTTGTTTAATTATTCTGTATTTCCTGATTATTCTGTATCTTCCCTCTTTCTATTTTTTTTTGTTTTTTCTTTATGTACAACTACTACGGACTGACGCAAAACTGCATTTCATTGTACTGATACTTGTATTTGTGCGATGACATTAAAGTTGAATTGAATTGAATTGTGTACCTTGAACACCCATTCCTTAGTTCTCTCCAGAGATGCTGCCTGTCCCGCTGAGTTACTCCAGCGTTTTGTGTCTATCTGCAGTTCCTTTCTACACACTTAAAACACATTATCCCCTTGACAACCAACTTATTTTTTTTTAAATATGAACTTTAAGGAGCTCACTGTTAACTTGGAGAAGCGACCTTAAGAAACAACCAACACATAAATAGTTTTCATTATTTATTAAATTATGGAATCACAGCATAATTCACGAAGCAGCCGCCCTCAGCGACTGTTTACCCGTTTGTCCCTGAGTTACAGTATTTTGAAAAGTTCTTTTGAAAAGTTCTGCAGCTGATCTTGTTCTGAAGATCTAAAGACGGGCCTCGACCCGAAACGTCGCCCGTTCCTTCTCTCTGCAGAGATGCTGCATGTCCCGCAGCGTTCCTCCAGCACTTTGTCTTCGGTGTAAACCAGCACCTGCAGTTCCTCCCTGCACCTTGTTCTGAAGCTGCTGGTTTTTAACAGTCCTCGTTTGCACCCGATGGTCGACATATTCATAGTCCCTTAATTTGGGCATCTTGCAGAGTCGCTTTCGGCCTGAATTCACGCATCTATGAGATGCAAGTGGCGAGTTTATTTCTGTTCTTGCCATTTCACTGTGAAATATCTTCCTTTTTTTCACACTCGTGAAAAGTCACACAGAGAGATGCGAGCGTCTGCAGCTCTTTGCAAAGTGGCCCCAAAGGCCGGTGGGTGGTGGAAAAAAAAGTCACTCAGGTGTGGCTCCCTGATAGGAGTTTCACCGATTTCCAGCCCAGGCGAAAGATCTGGGTGAGTTTCTCTCGCCTCCGCACCCGGAGCGCCAGCAGAGCCCGACTGATCTCCTCGCTGCTCTGGTTAGTGCAGATGATGCGCGCCCTCTCCTCTGCCTTCTTGTCTCCGGCTCTCTGGAAGAGCCTCTGCATGGCCGTGTGATTGACCGAATGGAAGATGTCCGGCAGGGCTGCCTTGCGGAGGTGTGTGTCGAACCTCTGTCCGTAAACCAGGGGGCTGACCAGCTGAGCGTAAGGTCCGCACTCCTCGGCCGCTTCCATGATCAGAAGAATTATGAGCCAGTCAACCTCACAACAAGGTCTACAAGTCTGCAGAGAAGTGGCTCAGAACTACGGAGCGACCGCTATTTATTGTCCCACCACTGACCCAAGTGGGCGTCTGCCCTGATAACATCAGGCCAGCCCTGGCGCCTTCCATCGCCCCACCTCTTGAGTCTATTATGAAAAACACACACAAACTTAGTGTGCCAATTTAAAGAACATCTGCCCATTGCACTCCTTGTAACCCCCCCTCCCCCACCCACCGCCCCAGAAATTAAAGGATTAACATTTATTGGAATCTATTTCGCAAACTAAAAGTAAAACCAGATACACTTCCTACCAAATACATTCCTTAGATGCCAGGCAAAGCTGTGGTTCAATATATTCTCAGAATCCTATCAATATCACAGTTTAAGCATAAGAGGTAGGCCATTTAGAAACATAGAAACATAGAAATTAGGTGCAGGAGTAGGCCATTCGGCCCTTCGAGCCTGCACCGCCATTCAATATGATCATGGCTGATCATCCAACTCAGTATCCCGTACCTGCCTTCTCTCCATACCCCCTGATCCCCTTACCCACAAGGGCCACATCTAACTCCCTCTTAAATATAGCCAATGAACTGGCCTCAACTACCCTCTGTGGCAGAGAGTTCCAGAGATTCACCACTCTCTGTGTGAAAAAAAGTTCTTCTCATCTCGGTTTTAAAGGATTTCCCCTTATCCTTAAGCTGTGACCCCTTGTCCTGGACTTCCCTAACATCGGGAACAATCTTCCTGCATCTAGCCTGTTCAACCCCTTAAGAATTTTGTAAGTTTCTATAAGATCCCCTCTCAATCTTCTAAATTCTAGAGAGTATAAACCAAGTCTATCCAGTCTTTCTTCATAAGACAGTCCTGACATCCCAGGAATCAGTCTGGTGAACCGTCTCTGCACTCCCTCTATGGCAATAATGTCCTTCCTCAGATTTGGAGACCAAAACTGTACGCAATACTCCAGGTGTGGTCTCACCAAGACCCTGTACAACTGCAGTAGAACCTCCCTGCTCCTATACTCAAATCCTTTTGCAATGAAAGCTAACATACCATTCGCTTTCTTTACTGCCTGCTGCACCTGCATGCCTACCTTCAATGACTGGTGTACCATGACACCCAGGTCTCGCTGCATCTCCCCCTTTCCCATCGGCCACCATTTAGATAATAGTCTGCTTTCCCGTTTTTGCCACCAAAATGGATAACCTCACATTTAGGACTAAGATGAGGAAAAACATTTTCACCCAGAGAGTTGTGAAACTGTGGAATTATGGACAATAGACAAAAGACAATAGACGACAGGTGCAGGAGTTGGCCATTCGGCCCTTCGAGCCAGCACCACCATTCAACGTGATCATGGCTGATCATCCCCAATCAGTATCCCGTTCCTGCCTTCTCCCCCATCCCCTAAGTCCATTATTTTTAAGAGCCCTCTCTAGCTCTCTCTTGAAAGCATCCAGGGACCGGCCTCCACCATCCTTTGAGGCAGAGAATTCCACAGACTCACCACTCTCTGTGAGAAAAAGTCTTTCCTCGTCTCCGTTCTAAATGGCTTACACCTTATGTGGCCCCAGAGAATTCTCTGCCACACAAGGCAGTGGAGGCCAATCCACTGGATGTTTTCAAGAGAGAGTTACGATTTAGCTCTTAGAGCTAACGGAATCAAGGGATATGGGGAGGAAACAGGAACGGGGTACTAATTTGAGATGATCATTCATGATGATATTAAATGGCGGAGCTGGCTCGAAGGGCTGAATGGCCTACTCCTGAAGGTATTTTTTACCTCTGAGAATTCCAGGAACTATCTCTCAGTCACAGGATAGACCCAAAATAAAGGGGTAACTCAGCGGGTCAGGCAGAAAAGGAATGGGTGACGTTTCGGGTCGAGACCCTTCCTCAGACCAAGGTTCAGGGGAGAGGGAAACGAGAGATATAGAACAATTGAATGAAAGATATTTTAAAAAAGTGACAAGGATAAAGAGACAACTATGGGCTAGGTGAAAATAAGTTAAAGACAAAGAACCTCAACAAGACGACTTTGAAGCTGTTACGACTGGGGTGGGGACAAATAAAGTTCAATTGAACTATTGGCGAGTATCAGTCTGAGGAAGTGTCCCGACCCGAAACACTGTCTGTTCATTTCCCATCCACAGATGCTGCCTGACCCTCTGAGCTCCTCCAGCAGTTTGCTTTTTACTGTCATAGAGCCACAGTGTGGAAACAGGCCCTTCGGCCCAACTTGCCCACACCGGCCAACATGTCCCAGCTACACTAGTCCCACCTGCCTGCTTTTGGTCCATATCCCTCCAAACTTGTCCTATCCTGTTTCTTGAATGTTGGGGTCTAACTACCTCCTCTGGCAGCTTGTTCCATACACCCACCCCCCTTTGTGTGAAAATGTTACCCCTCATATTCCAATTATATCTTTTCCCCTTCATCTTGAACCTATGTCCTCTGGCCCTTGATTCCCCTACTCTGGGCAAGAGACTCTGTACATCTACCTGATCTATTCCACTCATGATCTTATATACCATTATAAGGAAGCTATATGGTATAATTCTGACCTCTGTTGGCAGCTAGCATTGCCTCTTGGTGTTCAGGTCTCTAGTTCCTGATAGCTCAGGCTGTAACAGAGCCACCGTGGTACATTTGCATTTGTTTCTCGAGTGAGAAGGTTCCCCGCCTCATTTTTGATATTTACAGTACAGGTATTATTAAAAATTTATTTGCAGCCTGCCTTCTGTGAATTTACTTTTGCTGCTGTGAAGCTCACTTTAGGGCAGTATTGCAGCGTAGAATATTAAATGACTGGCTCCTTCTGAAAATCTGATTTCAGCCCCATCTCCGTTCAATATCAAAGGTGTCCAGAAAAATCCCCCGTGGCCATAATGCACACATCAATCTCTCCTAGAAAGTACAAGGCAAATCTGATACTTTTGCCTTTAATAGGAAACACAGGTACTTCTTTATTTTAAATTTCATTTTGTGGCTTATCCACACTCGTGGATCATGTTGGATAGCTGTGATTCAGTGGGACAGGCAGCATCTCTGGAGAGAAGGGATGGGCGACCTTTAGGGTCGTGATCGTTCATCAGACTGAAGAAGGATCTCGACCCGACCCGAGATGCTGCCTGTCCCACTGAGTTACTCCACAAAACGCTGGAGGGAACTGCAGATGCTGGTTTAAATCAAAGATAGACCAAAATAATCTTGGGTTTAAACCACCATCTACAGTTCCTTCCTGCAGAGTTATGTTTGTTTGATTGTTTGACCAATTGATATAGCATGCAAACTGTCTCTTCAGTCCACCGAGCCCAAACCAACCATTGATCACACTAGTTGTGTGTTCCCCCAATTACTCATCCACGCACTACACTCTAGGGGCCAAGAGCCAAGAGAGTTTTATTGTTATACGTCCTGAAACTGAACAATGGGATTCTTGCTCAGAGCAGCACAACAGGATTGTAACAATAGTATTCAGCTGATACTGTAATAAACAGCAAGAAGTTCAATTTAAAAAATCAATATGGTACAAAAACAAAGCCTGAATTCAATAGACAATAGACAATAGATGCAGGAGTAGGCCATTCGGCCCTTTCAAGCCAGCACCGCCAATCAATGTGATCATGGCTGATGAACCCCAATCAGTACCCCGTTCCTGGCTTCTCCCCATATCCCCTGACTCTGCTATCATTAAGAGCCCTATCTAGTTCTCTCTTGAAAGCATCCAGAGAACCTGCCTCCACCGCCCTCTGAGGCAGAGAATTCGACAGACTCACCACTCTCTGTGAGAAAAAGTGTTTCCTCGTCTCAGTTCTAAATGGCTTACCCCTTATTCTGAAACTGTGGCCCCTGGTTCTGGACACTACATAAGGGCAGAGAACAGAGAACAGAACAAGCCATTCGGCCCACACTGTCTGTTCTGAACATGATACCAAGATAAACCACGCTACGCCTATCCATTCATTTCCCTCCAGAGCGATTCATATCCCTCCACTCCCTTCATATCCTTGTGTTACCTTACAAGCCCGCACGACTTTGGAGATGTGGGGGGAAACCGGAGCACCCGGAGTTAAACCCACACGGTCACGGGAAGAAGGTGCAAACTCCACACAGACGGCACCCGAGGTCAGGACAGACCAGGGTCTCTGCAAGAGCTCCAACCAGTTTTATTGTTTGAAACCTGAAAGCATGCTCAGGATGGTATTCAGTCCACCGAGCCCAACACCAGGTCTCTGTGTGTTCCCCCCAATACTCATCCACGCCCTTTCAAGCAAGCAAGAGAATTCAATATGGTAAAAAAAACTGAGAATGGAATTCCCTAGCCAACAGCTTTCTGATACCCCTCTTCATTAACAGCAGCCCTATTCAATTATTTCAATGAACCCCAACAAAACCCACTACATACTAAGCAAGGCCATTCAATGACAGCCACCTCCACCGCCAATCAATGTGATCATGGCTGAACCCCATCAGTACCCCGTTCCTGGCTTCTCCCCATATCCCCTGACTCCGCTATCTTTAAGAGCCCTATCTAGTTCTCTCTTGAAAGCACTAGAAGAACCTGCCTCCACCGCCCTCTGAGGCGAGAATTCGACAGACTCACAGTTTTCCTCGTCTCAGTTCTAAATGGCTTCCCCCATATTCTGAAACTGTGGACCCCCTGGTTCTGGACACTACATACCCCCTGACTCAGATCATTAAGAGCCCATCTAGAAGAACAGTTCTCTCTTGAAAGCATCCAGAGAACCTGCCTCCACCGCCCTCTGAGGCAGAGAATTCGACAGACTCACCACTCTCTGTGAGGAAAAGTGTTTCCTCGTCTCAGTTCTAAATGGCTTACCCCTTATTCTGAAACTGTGGCCCCTGGTTCTGGACACTACATAAGGGCAGAGAACAGAGAACAGAACAAGCCATTCGGCCCACACTGTCTGTTCTGAACATGATACCAAGATAAACCACGCTACGCCTATCCATTCATTTCCCTCCAGAGCGATTCATATCCCTCCACTCCCTTCATATCCTTGTGTTACCTTACAAGCCCGCACGACTTTGGAGATGTGGGGGGAAACCGGAGCACCCGGAGTTAAACCCACACGGTCACGGGAAGAAGGTGCAAACTCCACGCAGACAGCACCCGAGGTCAGGACAGACCAGGGGTCTCTGGCACTGTGCGGGCAGCAGCTCCACCAGCCCCCCATCTTTCCCTATGATCCCTGTTATCAAGAGCTCATAGTAAGCAAGCAAGTAAGTAAGTAAATAAGTAAGTTTAATGGCCAAGTATTCACATACAAGGAATTTGCCTTAGTGCTCCGCCCACAAGTATCAACATTACATAAAATGACAGTTACGAATGAGACTATAGTCCCATCTAACTATAGTGGGACGTACAATTCGATTCCATAATGGAAGCCCAGTTGATGGTTCCCATCACACAGATCACAGTCCCTAACGTGTAGGAAGTAGATGTGAAAGTGGCATAACATAGAACTAGATTGAACGGGTGATCGCTGGTCGACATGGACTCGGTGGGCCGAAGGGCCTGTTTCCATGCTGTATCTCTAGACTACAAAAAAATGATGCAGACTTACTCTGTAATGAAGTTCGACAAAAATGCTGGAGAAACTCAGCGAGTCAGGCAGCATCTATGGTGCGAAGGATTTCCTTCGCTCCATAGATGCTGCCTCACCCGTTGCGTTTCTCCAGCATTTTTGTCTACCTTCGATTTTCCAGCATCTGCAGTTCCTTCTTATACATGTGTAATGAAGTTAGTTTTTTAAGAACCAGATGTATATTTACAATTGCGCTTCAAATCAATGTTAACATTCAGGAAACTAATTATTTTTGGTCATTCCAGATGGTTTCATTAAATTACTTAAATTTTAATTACCCCCACAACTGTTTACCCCATAATTTAAATTACATTTGAATTTAGATTCCTTTAATTAAATAAACATCACAAATTTAAAACATGTTCTTAGCAATGTGAAATTATTTTGCTGACATGTTAGAATCCAACTTATTCAGTAATATCAAGGAGAGACAGAGAGATATGCCATAGAGAGAGATACAATGAAACAGGCCCTTCAGCCCATTAAATACATACTGACTCTTAAGCACCCATTGACACTAATCCTACATTAATCCCAGTTTTTATTCTCCCCACATTCTCATCAACTTCCCCGTATTCTAACACTCAGCTTTTTATCTATCACACTAGGGGCAATTTGCAGTGGGCAATGACCTACCAACCCAGCCTATAAGAATAAGGACTGAGATGAGGAATAACTTTTTCACCGAGAGTTGTGAATCTGTGGAATTCTCTACCACAGAAGGCAGTGGAGGCCAATTCACTGGACGTTTTCAAGAGAGAGTTAGATTAGCTCCTAGGGCTAACGGAATCAAGGGAAATGGGGAGAAAGCAGGAATTGTGTACTAATTTTGGATGATCAGCCATGATCATATTGAATGGCGGTGCTGGCTCGAAGGGCCAAATGGCCTACTCCTGCACCTATTTTCTATGTTTCTATGTTTTTGACCTAAAACATCGACTATTCCTTTTGCCCCACAGAAGCTGCTTGACCCATTGATTTCCCCCAGCTGATTGCATATACAGTCACAGGGAGAACATGCAAACTCCGCGCAGTAAGCACCCGAGGTCCGAATTGAACCCGTGTTAGTGGTGTGCGCCCTTAATTGACTGTGCTTGCCTGGACTGATGTATAGTCGACTCCAGTCCCATTACAGTTTGATTAAGCTGTAGGTGCTTTGTGAAATTGCCTCAACGTGGCAATAAATGTTGGTATTGTCAGGAACATTCATATCCCATTTTGCAGCTATGAAAATACAACCAACAGCCGGACCAAGATAAATTCCATTAAAATAAGCAAGGCATTAATCATGAGGGAAATGCAAATTGTCAATGAATTCATTAGATTTTTAAGCAAATATAAAAGTACAGAAAAGTAAAATAATGAGAAGAGCTGGCTCTGTATTAATTTTCCCAATGCCTCATATCTTTTAACACTCTGATACGATATAGTTTTAACTATTAATTTGCCAATGGTGTGACTTGAACTGACTGCTCTATGACTACATTTGAGTTTGAAAGCCACAGAAATATGTGACTCTGACCATTTGAGTCATTCTTGTAAACCTCCTCTGCACCTCTCTCCAGCTGGGGCATCAGAAAAATGCACCAGTTATTCCCTCACTTCATTTCTAAACTTCTATTAATAACATGTCTGCATCCTATCAACCTAGACAGTCGATATTTTGGAAAATACAACTCTTAAACAGCACAATGTTAAATATTTTGAATTGCAATCCTTTAACCAATAGTTCGAAAACTGAGCCGGCCCTCGTTCTTCTTTGGGGCCGAATCGTATCATGAGTTATTTTTGTGAGCCCAAGCCTATGTCTGAAAGAGGCGCCTTAAAAGGAAGGCAGTGGCTGTGTATCGTCCACCTTTAAGATCGCAGAACAATAGCTGACAACAGAATTCAATGAGAGGAAGCAGCTGAGAGACTGCTTTGGCCAGGACTGCTTCATCTGCTGGAGATTTGATGTGGATACAGAAAGGGAGGTAGGTTTGTCTGACAGACAAAATGCAGCTCGTTTCTCATTGTTCCCACTACAGTGCATTGTTTTGGACATATATTTTTGGGAGCGAAAAGACAGCAAGTTGTCACACGATGTTAACCTCGGCCAATATTTCATCAGCCATAAACCAACATTATATAATGGTATAATTTAATTATGCTAAGTCACATCTGTATAATTAACATTGAAAAAGAACTAGATAAAGACAACCTTATAGAAAGTTACGTACAACACAGGAACAGGCCCTTCGGCCCACTTAGTCCGTGCCCAGCATGAATACAAGCTGAAGATAGACACAAGGTGCTGGAGTAACTCAACAGGTCGGGCAGCATCTATGGAGAAAAGGGATGCAGGGTGAATTTTCGGGTTGGAACCCTTCCTCGGACTGAAAGTTGGTGGGGGTGGTGGGGTGGTCGGTAGAACTGGTGGTGGGTAAAGGCCAGAACAAATCCGGGCCAGCAACAGTGGACAAGGAAGGATGGCTGGCCTGGCCTGCTGCGTTTCTCCGACACTTTGTGTCTATCTTTGATATAAGCCAGCACCTGCACTTCCTACTTATCTCAAGCTAAACTAATCTCCGGTAGACAAAATTGCTGGAGAAACTCAGCAGGTGCGGTAGCATCTATGGAGCGAAGGAAATAGGCTGAAGAAAGGTTTTGGCCCGAAACGTTGCCTTTTTCCTTCACTCCATAGATGCTTCTGCACCCGCTGAGTTTCTCCAGCATTTATGTCTACTTTCGATTCTCCAGCATCTGCCTGCACGTGATCCATATCCCTTCATTCTCTGCATATCCATGTGCCATTCAATGCCACCATCGTATATCTGCCTCCACCACCATCCCTGCCACCCACCTGTGTAATAAAAAAAAATAGCCTTATACATCTCATTTAATTTTTGCCCATTTCACCTTAAAGCTATGCTCTTGTCATGAGAAATAGGTTTTGGCTTTCCACCGTTATGTAAGCCTCTTGTCATTTTAGATGCTTCTGCATTAGGTCTCCCTTCAGCCTCCAATGCACCAAAGAAAGCAATCATTTTCTTCCAACTGTCCTTATGGCTAAGATAGACACAAAAAGCTGGAGTAACTCAGCGGGTCAGGCAGCATCTCTGGAGAGTAGGAATGGGTTACATTTCAGGTTGCAACCCTTCTTCTGTCTTTCTCTCCAGAGATGCTGCCTGTCCTGCTGTTATTCTGGCTTTTTGTGTCTATATAGACAATAGACAATAGGTGCAAGAGTAGGCCATCTGGCCCTTCGAGCCAGCACCGCCATTCAATGTGATCATGGCTGATCACCCCCAATCAGTACCCCGTTCCTGCCTTCTCCCCATATCCCCTGACTCCGCTATTTTTAAAAGCCCTATCTAGCTCCCTCTTGAAAGCATCCAGAGAATCTGCCTCCACCACCGTCTGAGGTAGAGAATTCCCCAGACTCACCACTCTCTGTGATAAAAAGTGTTTCCTTGTCTCCGTTCTAAATGGCTTACTCCTTATTCGTAAACTGTGGCCCCTGGTTCTGGACTCCCCCAACATCGGGAACATGTTTCCTGCCTCTAGTGTGTCCAAGCCCTTAACAATCTTATATGTTTCAATGAGATACCCTCTCATCCTTCTAAACTCCAGAGCGTACAAGCCCAGCTGCTCCATTCTCTCAGTGTACTGGTCTGACAGTCCCGCCATCCTGGGAATTAACCTTGTAAACCTACGCTGCACTCCCTCAATAGCAAGAATGTCCTTCCTCAAATTAGGATCAATATCTTTGGTTTAAACCAGCATCTTCCTTTTAGCTCATCCCTCGAATGTAAGTGGTATTTTGATAATCCTCTTCAGCACTCTCAAAAGGACTCCACATCCTGAGCGATCAGAAATATAGTTTAAACAAGAAGCAGAACTGATTGAAGTGGATAGACACAAAAAGCTGGAGTAACTCAGCGGGACAGGCAGCATCTCTGGAGCGAAGGACTGGGTGACTTTTTTTGCGTCAAGGCCCTTCTTCAGATTTCTAATGGAACAGGGATTCACCCAACACCCAGCAGTCTTTCTTTACTCACAGGGAAAGAGAATGTCAGACTAGATTAGAGGAAGAACAGATGAATTGTGTAGCAGTTGAAATATACATGAAATGCTTCAGACTGAAGAAGGGTCTCCACCCGAAACATCGCCACACAACATTTCCTTCTCTCCAGAGATGCCGCCTGCCCCGCTGAGTCACTCCAGCATTTGGTGTCTGTCTTTAGTGTAAACAAGCATCTGCAGTTCCTTCCTACACAAGTATATGGCAGTGTTGAGCATTGCATGTGACCTTAGTCAACAACCATTGTCAATGTGTTAGCTGCTTCCTAATCACTTTGTCCCACCACCACCTCTTCTCCACCATTCTTCCCCACTGGTACAATCAGTCTGAAGGAGGGTCACGACCTGAAACGTCACCTATCCATGCTCTCCCGAGATGTTGCCTGACCCGCTGAGTTACTCCAGCATTTTGGATTATTTTGTCAACCAGCATCTGCAGTTCCTTGTGTCTACACCAGAACTTGTATTGGATTTGCCCTAACATAGGTCTTTTAATTGTTCCTTGGGAAGTAGTCCCCTTAGCATTGCCGATTAGCATTGCCCAGTACAAAGCACACACAAGTTATCTGAGAGAATGGAGCAGCTGGGCTTGTGCACTCTGGAGTTTAGAAGGATGAGAGGGTATCTCATTGAAACATATAAGATTGTTAACGGCTTGGACATGCTAGAGGCAGGAAACATGTTCCCGATGTTGGGGGAGTCCAGAACCAGAGGCCACAGTTTAAGAATAAGGAATAAGCCATTTAGAACGGAGACGAGGAAACACTTTTTTCTCACAGAGAGTGGTGAGTCTGTGGAATTCTCTGCCTCAGAGGGCGGTGGAGGCCGGTTGCTTTCAAGAGAGAGCTAGATAGGGCTCTTAAAAATAGCGGAGTCAGGGGATATGGGGAGAAGGTAGGAACGGGGTACTGATTGGGGATGATCAGCCATGATCACATTGAATGGCGGTGCTGGCTAGAAGGGCCAAATGGCCTACTCCTGCACCCATTGTCTATTGTCTATTGTTATCCGTGCCTCTTCGAGTCTCTTTCCCCAGTGTTTCATGTTTAATGCTTCCAAATTAAGCTGGAATTCATATCAACAAACTGTTTCCTTGTGTAATCAAGTCAATAAATAGAACAGCTTACGGGATCACACTTCAATGTTGACAAATGACCTCCTTCCCAGCTTGAGATTTTTCCTCCAGGTTTCAGACCACAACAGCTTCACCAGCAAGAAAATGGTGGAAAATGACTCAGTTGTTCTGGAGGCACCACCTGCGATGAGAGAGAAATAATTCACCATTCACGTCAGTGATCCTTCACCAGCCTGGGTAACAGATCGATCATATGCACCTCATATTTTGCTAGGGCAGCTTACACCCCAGTTGATTTCTCCAATTTCAAGTAACCCCTGTATTCCCTCTCTCCCCCTTCCCCCCCCCACCCTAGACATCCTACTAGTTCTACTGGGGGGCTCATCCAAGTACACTGCGTACATCGGCACTGGCCTTGTGCTTCTCCACCGCTGAATATGCCTGCCGAGCATGGAGCAGATCATGCCATGTACGTAAAATAGACCCTATCCTCAACGAGACCTGCAGGATAGTGAGTGGCTGGGTGCATTAAAACAACCCCCCGTACACTGCCTTTATGCCATCTCTTTTCTGGCATCGCTCCCCATGACATCCGCAGAGCAGTCATCACAAAAGCCGAGCGCACAAAGCAGGCCAATGGCAACCAGCACACACTCCATGAGCAGCTCTGCTGCCCAGAAACGGCTCAGCTCCAGGAGCAGCTTCCTGCACACCACTGAAGTACTGGAGACCACCCCAACTGGTGCCAGGATTACTGAATGGCAGAACCAGTGGAACAGCCTTGGCAGCCAGACAACCCAATGGATGGAGAGAGGCATCACCCCAGACAGATGCCTCGCTACCGGCCACCACCAAGCCACACTCGGGCTGTCTGGAAAACACAGAACCGCCTGCGGGTCAGCGAAGGATGCTGCAAGGTGTCCGTGAAGTAATGGAAAATAACAACTTCCGATGCATGTGTGTGTGTGTGTGTGTGTGGCAAATCCCAAACCATGGAACACATCATGAGATGTAGCCAAGTTCCACAATGTACCGGATATTACCTGGCCGAACCAAATGCCGCTTCGCTCGCTTGCGCCAACTACTGGAAAGATGTGATATAGAACATGGCCGGACATGAGGAAGAAAAACTATTCACAACAACTCTACTGCTGCGCCACCGTGCGGCCCCATCTATCATGCCGGATAGAAGGAATAGGTGACGTTTCGTGTCGAGACCCTTCTTCAGTCCGAAACGTCACCCGTTCCTTCTATCCAAGTACAGTTTTGGTCTCCAAATCTGAGGAAGGACATTATTGCCATAGAGGGAGTGCAGAGACGGTTCACCAGACTGATTCCTGGGATGTCAGGGCTGTCTTATGAAGAAAGACTGGATAGACTTGGTTTATACTCTCTAGAATTTAGGAGATTGAGAGGGGATCTTATAGAAACTTACAAAATTCTTAAGGGGTTGGACAGGCTAGATGCAGGAAGATTGTTCCCGATGTTAGGGAAGTCCAGGACAAGGGGTCACAGCTTAAGGATAAGGGGGAAATCCTTTAAAACCGAGATGAGAAGAACTTTTTTCACACAGAGAGTGGTGAATCTCTGGAACTCTCTGCCACAGAGGGTAGTTGAGGCCAGTTCTTTGGCTATATTTAAGAGGGAGTTAGATGTGGCCCTTGTGGCCAAGGGGATCAGAGGGTATGGAGAGAAGGCAGGTACAGGATACTGAGTTGGATGATCAGCCATGATCATATTGAATGGCGGTGCAGGCTCGAGGGGCCGAATGGCCTACTCCTGCACCTAATTTCTATGCTTCTATGTTATGTTATGCTGCCTGTCCCGCTGAGTTACTCCTTCTCCGACTGTGGTCCTTGGTAGCTCAGTGTCGGCTGGATCTGGTGCTGAATGGATGAGTAGTCATGACACTCCTTGGCACGGGATGTGTGCGTGCATGTCCTATGCAATCAGGCGTGAATCAGTAACTACAGCAAGCTCTCAGCCTAGATCAAGGTGCTCATTGGAATCTGGAGTGATTTATTTCTTGAATTCTTGACAACTTCCATATTTAAAAATTAAGCTTCAGGAAATCTTGGATAGTCATAATTTCATGAGCTCATAAGATCATAAGTGACAGGAGCATTCGGCCCATCCAGTCACTCAATAATGGCTGATCTATCTCTCCATCCGAACCCCATTTTCCTGCCTTCGCCCCATCACCTCTGACACCCGTTCAACTAACCATGTAAAACTTTCCTTCAAATGGTGCTTTGTGCTCATTTGGATTAGTCAACGGATTAAAGACATGTATCAACTATGCATGGAAGGGCTTGCGAGTTCCTGATAACACTCAGCTACACAGTGTACAGATCCATGGCTACAATGCCACATTATTGGGCAGGGATGTGGGCAAAGTGCTGCCAACTGGGAATCTAAGTGTTTCAACAACAGATTTCCCCCATTCGCTTCAACGCGCCAGTTGCTCACACTGGGGTCCATCACCCATATTGAGATACCTCAACCACACCAGCTCCCTCACCCACAGCAGGTCTGACACCCTACTAAAGCCCTTCATGCAAAGTGGTTCCCCTCACCTACGCTGAGATCCCTTGCCCACATCCACGTACCTCACCCGCACCACGTCCCTCTCCCATGCTTACTAATTATAACTGCGCCTAATGATATGATTTATAGTGCAGGAACTCGCCTGCTGTCTGGCAGTAACTGCAGTAGACTCGACATGTGATGTACTGCATATGTAATGATGAGCTAGACAATAAAGATGCATGTGCTTCAACCTGTGTGAGACTAAGGTATTTACATGGTGTCAGAGTTGGGATAGTGTTTCTGAGTTCGGTCGGACAATGTAGAAGATTAGGTTTTTTGTCTGCTGAAGATTTAAAGACTTTATCTTTGGCAAAACCTTCACGGTCGAAACCGACCACCAGCCACTAGTCACCATCCTGAGCAAGCCTATCCATGCTTCCCCAGCTCGATTACAGCGAATGATGATGCAGTTGCAACGGTTTGACTTCCGCATCGTTTACAAAAAAGGTAAAGACATGCACATCGCAGACACGCCATCCAAATGGTAAACAGACACGGGCTAGACCCGATTTTCTGACTGGACTATTGATCGCCTGTGCTGCCTTGCCGAACACACAGCTGCAGACAAAACCTCGGAGAAAACCCACGCGGTCATGGTGCGAACATTCAAACTCCACACTCAGACAGCGCCATAGTCAGGATCGAACCCAGGTCTCTGGAGTTGTAAGGCAGCAGCACTACCTGCTCCACCACTGTGCCGCAATGGTGCTGGTAAGTTTGAGATGAGGGCACATGAAAGAGTTAACCATACAAATATTTTAAAGGTCGTCTCTGAAAGAAAGACTCTGGATTTTGTAAGTGTCATCATTGCCCAGGAGAATTAAGCATGTTTGTAGTTGTAAAGGTTAAAAACAGGGCTGTAACTATGGACCACTTAGTCAAAGCAGGAAATGCTTTGTGTTGTTGAGATAAGCTAGCCTCTGTTAGGTTTATATGCCAAGTTTTTTCCAAGTATCTTGGCGAGAGTAGAAGATGCCATAATAGGTCATATCACTCTTTATATGTAGATCGGTTATACGCCACTTTAAATGTTACAATGACCGCGTGATTTTGTTATTTTGTTTTCCCAGTAGGTTCGCTGATTCTGCTAGCACCGTGATTTCCCCACCCGCTCCAGTTTCACAGCAGCATTTCTCCATGGATAATACCTCACCTATGGGGGTCCCAATTCTGGAATACCCTTGCCAAACCTCTCGGCTACTGTTTGTGCTCCCCATTCCAACCCAAACTCCTCTTTGGCTAGAGCGTTGTTGGTGTTGCTTCAACGGCGTTGGGTCCTCGCGATCGCCCCTCGATCATCCATCGATGAGCGTGAGGGGGGAAGGAAGGGGAAGATAATGGCAACCCAGTGTGGGAGAACAAAGGGTAGGGAAGGTGGGGGGGGACTCTAGTTTTAGAATCCTCTGCCCAGAGGATAAGCCTGCATTTGTTTGTTCGTTAGTTCATTCCGGGAGTTAGTAGACAATAGACAATAGGTGCAGGAGTAGGCCATTCGGCCCTTCGAGCCAGCACTGCCATTCAATGTGATCATGGCTGATCATCCCCAGTCAGTACCCCGTTCCTGCCTTCTCCCCATATCGCCTGACTCCACTCTTGTTAAGAGCCCTATGTAGCTCTCTCTTGAAAGCATCCAGAGAACCTGCCTCCACCGTTCTCTGAGGCAGAGAATTCTGTGCACACAGCAGCCAGCCAACAGTTGCTTGTCTTTTGATTTTTTTCACTTTTTAATTGAATTTTAATTTCAAGTTTTGATGTACCTTGTGTGTTGTGACTGTTAGCGGACAACTTCCCTCCGGGGATGAATAAAGTTCTACCGTATCGTTACCCCCTTTCGCAATGTCCACTTCTTTTAGTTATGTGGAGGAAGACACAGAGTCAGCATTTCATTTCGACAATCGGTCATCAGAACTGGGTCACCATCTAGTTACACCTATTTTGGTGTCTTCTGCACACTTACTGAATTGAATAGAATTGAACTGAACGTTTTATTTTCACATGTGACAAGTCAAAGTGATTTTCTTTGCTTGCATGGACGCAAGGTATGCAAATAGTCGCCCATAAAGGGCGATTACAAAGTTACAAATTCGCAACGTTACAAAGTTACAAATTTCCAGCGTTACTAAGTTACTGCGGATTGCTAATGGTTCAAGAAGGATCGTAAAATGGCAAATGGGCATGAGGAGACGACAACGCACTTGATGGCCATTTCAACATCCCATGGAAGAATGTGTAAGAAGGAACTGTGACCAGCAATGCCCCGGAACCGCACGGAAACCTTGGGTGGGGCGCAAAGTCTCCAGAGGTTTCCGTTCAGGTTTCCTAAGTGGGACAGGGGCATTAGAGCTCCATCCTTTGATCATCAACACTTTTTGCACATCTTTAATTCATTTGTTCTATATCTCTCTATATCACCGTCTATATCTCTCGTTTCCCTCTCCCCTCACCAGGGACGGCAGCATCTCTGGAGGAAAGATGTCTGAAAAAGGGCCTCAACCTGAAATGTCACCCATTCCTTTTCTGCAGTGATGTACTCGTTTTCAATGTCTCATTGTCTGTAACTCTTTTTCACCTCGCCCACACTAACAATGGCCAATTTCCTTTGTCATCGTAACTTTTTTTGCATATTCTTTCATTCAATTGTTCTATAAATCCCCCTATCACTGTGTATATCTCTTGTTTCCTTTTCACTTTCAGTCTGAAGAAGGGACTCGCCCCGAAACATCATGCGTTCCTTTTCTCCAGACCCACTTGATTTACTCCAGCTTTGTGTGTCTGTCCCATGAAAGGTTATATTATATGTCACATAACTCTCTCAACCATTGGAGTTGACTGTTTCATCCAAAACAGAGGAAAAGCACAATGCCCCCTCAAAGTGTACAGTTAAAATCTATTAATTCATTGAAAATAACTTCCAATCATGGTCAAACTGAAGACACAGTGGAGCTGCCAGAGACCACGGGTTCGATCCTGACCTCTGGTGCTGTCTGTGTGGAGTTTGCAAGTTCTCCCTGTGACCGCGTGGGTTTCCAGTGGGAGCTTCAGTTTCCTCCCACATCCCAAAGATTTGTAGGTTCATTGGTCCTCTGTAAATTGCCCCCAGTATATAGGGAGTGGATGAGAAAGTGGGATAACATAGAACTAGTATGAATGGGTGATCGATGGTCAGTGTGGACTTGATGGGCTGAAGGGCCTGTTTCCATGCTGTATCTTTCATTCAATTCAATCAATCAAAGTGGTTTAGGGGAAGATAGGCACAAAATGCTGCATCTCTGGAGAAAAGGAATGGGCGACATTTCGGGTTGAGACCCCTCTTCAGACTGAATGTCATGGGAGAGAGAGACCAGAGATATGGAAGGGTAAGGTGTGAAAATGACAGATCAAAGCTGACGATGATCAAGGATGTCGTGTTCAAGAAGGAACTGCAGATGCTGGAAAATCGAAGGTACACAAAAAAGCTGGAGAAACTCAGCGGGCGCAGCAGCATCTATGGAGCTGGTCTGAAGAATAAGGATAACTAGTTTGAAGAATGGTCTTGACCCGAAACGCGACCCATTCCGTCTATCCAGAGATGCTGCCTGCCCCGCTGAGTTACGCCAGCATTCGATGATCAAGGAAATGTGGTAATGGTTCATTGTTAGCAATGGGGAAGGTGATAATGAAGAATACAATCAGAGACTTCCTTGTTCTTTCATCTTCTTTCTGCATCTGTCAGGCAGAAGCTTGAAAGCCTGCACCATCAAACTCAGGAGTAGCTTCTTCCCCTCTGTTACTAGGGACCCTGGAGGAGAAGAGCTCCGACCACCGGCCCACGGCCTAGTTCTAACCGCGGGCACGGCGGAGACTTACCATCCATAGCGGGATCCCTCGCCGGGGATCCCTGGAGAGGAGCCTCGACCGCTGGCCCTGCAGTCTACGGTGCTTCTGGCTGCGGCATGCCGGGGACTTTAGATCTTCGACCGCCAGCCTGCGGCCTACACCAACTTGAAGCCGCGGTCTCCGGTGGGGACTTACCTTGTCTGCACATCTGGACGCCGGCAGCGGTGACTGCAGAGGATTGTAGTCCCGACCATGGGGGAAAATGGAGGAGGACTGACCAAATTTTGTGCCTTCCACCACAGTGATAAATGCTGTAGAGGATGTTTGTGTTAAAATGTTATTGTGTATTGTGTGTTCTTTTTTCTATTGTACCATTGCTGGCAAATTCATTTCACTGCACTTCATGTGTAAGTGACGAATTAAACTTGACTTGACTTGACTTATCAGGCTTGTGAACGGTCCTTCCATAAGCTAGGGTACTGTCCGATTCACCTCTACCCCATTGCGGACATTGGACTTTGTCTCAGGAACTGATTCGCTACAATGCTGAGAACTATATTCCGCACTCTGTATCTTCCCCTTTGCTCTATCTATTGTACTTGAGTTTGGCTTGATTGTATTTACGTATAGTATTATCAGATCTGATTGGGTTGCCTGCAAGACAAAGCTTTTCCTGTACTTCGGGGCACGTGACAATAAAAACCGAAAACGAAGCCAAAACCGAAATCGACGTGGTTTAATTTTGCTTAGTTTGGTTTAGAGATAGATAGATAGATAGCCTTTTATTGTCATTCAGACCAAAGTCTGAACGAAATTGCAGCAGTCATACATATAATACCATACAATACAATAAAACAACAATAAACACATATTAACATCCACCACAGTGAGTCCACCCAGCATCTCCTCACTGTGATGGAGGCAAAAGTCTTAGGTCTGCAGTCTCTTCCCTCCTCTTCTCCCTCTGCGCTGAGGCGATAACCCCCCCCCCCCCCCCCCCCCCCCCCCGCCCCGATGTTATAAATCAGTCCCGCGGCTCAAACACCGCGGCCCGGGGTGGTTGAAGCTGCCGCCCACCAGTCCTGCAGAAGCAGCTGCTGGCCCGCGGCCGAACCCCGGACTCAGGCCACCACCGCCAGAACACCGTCCCAGCCACCCTCACGTGAGTACTGCGCCGTCTTCAGCCTCGGGCTGGGCCGCCCCGACTTGGGCGCCGAACCTCCCCCGGACCGGGCCGCCCCGACTTGGGCGTCGCTTCCCCCGGACCGGGCCGCCCCGACTTGGGCGCCGAACCTCCCTCGGGCTGCCAGCGCCGCACCTTCCCGAGCTCGGCCGCTCCGACGGGAGCCTCGTTCCACCCTCGGGCTGGCCGCCCTCACGGGAGCGTCCCAACCTCTTCCAGCCCTGAGCCGGACCACCCTCACGGGAGCGAGCTCAGAGCGAGTCCTGACGGTGCTCTGCCTCCGGAGCCTCGAGGTCGTCAGCTCCATTAGGCCTCAGCGCAGACGGAGGCAGAGAAGGGGAATACGACAAAAAGGTCGTATTCCCCCGCAGGGAGAGACTGCAAACCCCGTTTCAACCCCCCCCCCCAAAAACACAAACTAAAACCAAAAAACTAGACTAAACAAACAAAAATAAACAACATAAAAAACACAAAGACAACAGGACCGCCGGTAAGCCGCTGCAGCCAGAGCCGCGCCGCCGCTACAGCACGGAAACAGGCCCTTCGGCTCACCGAGTCCACACCGACCAGCGATCCCCACACACTAACACTATCCTACTCACACTAGGGACAATTATTTTACATTTATACCAAGCCAATTAACCTGCAAACTTGTACGTCTTTGGTGTGTGGGAGCAAATCTCGGAGAAAACCCATGCAGGTCACGGGGAGAATGTACAAACTCCATACAGACGGCACCCGTAGTCAGGATCGAACCGGGGTCTCTGGCGCTGTGAGCACTGTAGGGCAGTGGTTGACTCTTAAATACCTCCAACAGCACGAGGGCATTCAGGGAGGATCAGTCGCCAGCGACAACAACATCCCATAAACAAACAAATATATGCACTATTACATATAATGTAGTGATTAGCTAATCGTTAATTAAATGATATGGGAAGTTTATCTTGCCACTGTGGTTCCCCAGAATTCATGACTGAAGGCCATACTAGTTCTAGGCATCAGTCCCTGCAAATAAATCACAAGAGAACCTTACCGATGGCTCTCAACCAGAGCATTTGCTCCCAGAGTTAAAAAAATAAAATGTTGTCTGGGCAATCTTGAGGTTTATTTGATGTGATAAAAGTGGACTAATTTGAGTTCAAGGACATTCACTGCTCTGATATACTGTTGAGCCGTGGCAGAAGGCCATTTGAAATCCTCGCTGTTTGCATGCAGGTTTAGTTTAGTTTAGTTTAGGGATACAGCGTGGAGACAGGCCATTCGGCCCTCCGGGTCTGTGCCGACCAGTGATCCCCACATACTAACACAGTGGGGACAATTTTCACATTTACCAAGCCAATTTACATACATACCTCCACGGCTTTGGAGTGTGGGAGGAAAACGAAGAATTCGGAGAAAACCCACACAGATCACGGGGAGAACGTACAAACTCCGTACAGACAGCGCCTGAACCTGGGTCTCTGGCGCTGCAAGCGCTGTAAGGCAGTAATTCTACCGCTGAGCCCTTTCTTACATTTTTCATTTTTGATTTAGTTCCCAATTAGTTGGGAAAATGGAAACCAAATTGCCATTTAGCTCCCATTAAACAAAATTAATGTATTCCAATTTTCTTTGGTCATCAATTTAAAAACAATAATTATTGACCAATTCTTTGGTCGTTAATTTTTTAGAAAAACCAAATGTTTTTGCTTACTTAATAATAACTTTAGCCAAATGATGCACTGCCTTCCAGTGTCTGTAAGGGGAAACAAGTTTAACTCGATAACAGCATCTCTGGAGGGAAGGATGGGTGGCGTTTCAGGTCAAAACCCTTCTTCAGACTGATGTAGGCAGTACAGAGATAAAATGTAGTCGGAGACAATAAGACTGTTCGGAGAACTGGGAAGGGGAAGGGGATGGAGAGGGAAAGAGGCTAGATGCAGGAAGATTGTTCCCGATGTTGGGAATGTCCAGAACAAGGGGTCACAGTTTAAGGATAAGGGGGAAATCTTTTAGGACCGAGATGAGAAAAACCTTTTTCACACAGAGAGTGGTGAATCTGTGGAATCCTCTGCCACAGAAGATAGTTGAGGCCAGTTCTTTGGCTATATTTAAGAGGGAGTTAGATGTGGCCCTTGTGGCTAAAGGGATCAGGGGGTATGGAGAGAAGGGAGGTACAGGATACCGAGTTGGATGATCAGCCTCGATCATATTGAATGGCAGTGCAGGCTTGAAGGGCCGAATGGCCTACTCCTGCACCTCTTTTCTATGTTTCTATGTTTCTAAAGCAAGGGCTACTTGAAGTTAGAGAAGTCAATGTTCGTTCCACTGGGTGTAAGCTGCCCAAGCAAAATATAAGGTGTTGTTCCTCCAATTTGCGCTGGGCCTCACGCTGACAGTGGAGGAGGCCCAGGACAGAAAGGTCAGTGTGGGCATGGGTGGGGGAGGTAAAGTGTTTAGCAACCGGGAGATCAGGTAGGTTTGGGCGGAATGAGCGGAGGTGTTCAGCGAAACGATCGCCGAGCCTGCGTTTGGTCTCGACGATATACAGGAGTCCGTCCACACCTGGAACAGTGGATACAGTAAATGAGGTTGGAGCAGGTGCAAGTGGACCTCTGCCTCACCTGGAAATGGGTGGTTGATGGTCAGCATGGACTCAGTAAGCCAGAAAGTCTTGCTTGGTAGAAATCCCTGGAGCTAAAGTGAGATCATCGACATGCCAAATGGATTGGATAGCCTAAAAATGAGTTTGCAATTTTGCAATTACAAACTAATGAGAATTGGGAAGTGAAGGAAATTCCATAGAAATGTACTGAAAGCAAATAGTCAGAGCAATTAGAATGAGTTTTCTTGGAAATTAAGTCATGAAAATTCATAAGAGATTTCTGATAAAGCTGAACTCATGGACATATGCGTAAGTATTTGATCGAGTAACAAAGACATGTTTAATCACAAAGAGGTTTAACTGAACAAATAGAGATTAAAAAAAAATGTTGGAGTAACTCCACGGGTCATAAAGTCATAAGCGATGGGAGCAGAATTAGGCCATTCGGCCCATTAAGTCTACTCCACCATTCAGTCTGATCTATCTCTCCCACTTAACCCCATTCTCCTGCCTTCTCCCCTTAACCACTGACGCCCATACTAATCAAGAATCTATATCTGCCTTAAAAATATTCACAGCCTTCTGTGGCAAAGAATTACCCCAGATTCACCACTAAAGAAATTCCTCCTCATCTCCTTCCTAAAGGAACGTCCTTCAATTCTGAGGCCTTAACCTAGACTTTCCCACTAGTGGAAAGATCCTCTCCACATCGATTCTATTTAAGCCTTTCACTATTCGGTAGGTTTCAATTATGTTTTTCTAAACTCCGGCGAGTACATTCCTGGGATCGTTCTTATGAACATCCCAAATGATATGCATGTACCAATGCTTCTGATAATAACAGAAAATGCTGGGAATACTCTTCACGGCAGACAACATCTGTGTAAGAGAGAAACTAGCATCTGCAGTTCCTACTCATTTCGTCAGCTCCACTGCGAAATCTCTTCATGGTCTGCCTACTTTGAAGAAGTTCTCCTCCTCTCTCCCACGAGAGTTCTTCAACATCCTCTCTCGCTGCTACTGTTTATATGCCACATGGTCACCTTCCCCTCAGCCAACAATGAACCATTCTACATTTCCTTAGCACCATCTGCTTTGATCTCTCATTTTCACGCCTTACCCATCCATATCTCTAAACTCCCTCTCCCCGACTCTCAGTCTGAAGAAGGGCCTCGACCCGAAACATCACCCATCCTTCTCTCCAGAGATGCTGCCTGTCCCGCTAATAGACATAAAATGCTGGTGTAACTCAGCGGGACTGGCAGTACCTCTGGATAGAAGGAATAGGTGACGTTTTGGGTCGAGACCCTTCTTCGGTCTGTCCCGCTGAGTTACTCTAGCAGTGTGTGTCTATCTTCGGTGTAAACTAGCATCTGCAGTTCCTTCCTACACAACAGAGTGGATGCTTGTTTCTCCTATAGATGGATCATGACGTGATTTGTTTGAAGCTGGGAACACTATGAATATTTCATTTTAAGAGCAATTCTGGAGACCAATTCATGAAGTTTACATCCCTCTAAAGACCTCTTTAAATCCAGTTTGATTTATTTAATAAAAATGTTTTTCATTAGTGAAGATGCTGCACAGTTGAGAGCAAATCAGGTGAAATCATCTTTTGATAACAATTCCTTTATTTGAGATGAAATGGCGTGCCTTTAAGCTCTGCTTTTATTGCACATGGCAGACTACACTGCTTAGAGCCCTTTACATGGTGACAACAAAATGATTGTTCAAATGATTGCATTCAAAGTGAGGGATCACAGGAACATGAATCCTAAGATGTGCTGCCTCTTAAATAAATAATTTTATCTTCTTTAGACTTTCAGAGATACAGAGTGGAAACAGGCTCTTCGACCCACTGCAGATAGACATAAAAAGCTGGAGTAACTCAGCGGGACGGGCAGCGTCTCTGGAGAGAAGGAACGGGTGATGTTTCGGGTCGAGACCCTTCATCAGACTGGTTAGGGAAAAGGGAAACGAGAGAGATAGGCGATGATGTGGAGAGATAAAGAACAACGGATGAAAGATATGCAAAAAAGTAACAATGATAAAGGAACCAGGCCATTGTTAGCTGTTGGTACACAAAATTGCTGGAGAAACTCAGCGGGTGCAGCAGCATCTATGGAGCGAAGGAAATAGGCAACGTTTCGGGCCAAAACCCTTCTTCAGACTGATGGGGGGTGGGGGGGAGAAGGAAGGAAAAGGGGAGGAGGAGGAGCCCGAGGGCGGGCGGATGGGAGGGTGGGAGGAGACAGCTCAAGGGTTAAGGAAGGGGAGGAGACAGTAAGGGCTAGCAAAATTGGGAGAATTCAATGTTAATGCCATCCGGACGCAAGGTCCCCAGGCGGAATATGAGGCGCTGTTCCTCCAATTTCCGCTGTTGCTCACTCTGGCAATGGAGGAGACCCAGGACAGAGAGGTCGGATTGGGAATGGGAGGGGGAGTTGAAGTGCTGAGCCACCGGGAGGTCAGGTTGGTTATTGCGGACTGAGCGGAGGTGTTCGGCGAAACGATCGCCCAACCTACGCTTAGTCGTTGTTAGCTGTTTGTTGGGTGATAAGGAGAAGCTGGTGCAACTTGGGTGGGGGAGGGATAGAGAGAGAGGGAATGCCGGGGCTACCTGAAGTGAGAGAAATCAATATTCATACCACTGGGCTGTAAGCTGCCCAAGCGAAATATGAGATGCTGTTCCTCCAATTTGCGTTTAGCCTCACTCTGACAATGGAGGAGAGCGAGGACAGAAAGGTTTGTGTCTATCTTCGGTTTTACCAGCATCTGCAGTTCTTTCTTACACACTCTTCGACCCACTGGTTCCACGCCAACCAGCGATCACTCTGTATGCTACCATATCCGACATTCGCACTATCCTACACACTGGGGACAATTTACAATTTTAACTTAGCCAATTAACTTACAAACCTGCATGCCTTTGGAGTGTGGGAGGAAACAGGAGCATCCAGAGTAAACCCAGGCAGTCACAGACAGGAGGTACAGACAACACCCCTAGACAGGATCGAACCCAGGTCTCCGGCATTGTAAGGCAGCTACTCTACCGCTGAGCCACAGTGCCAATTGACTGCTTCAACCTGGACATTAAGAAATGTTCTGCCAATTTATTTGTGTTGCTTTTCCACTGTAGTGTGGGATGGGAAGTGCAGGACACTGGTTTTAATCGGGCTGGGAAATGTTTCCAGTGGGTTAGGAATTCCCCGCAGGACGGCAGCTCACACAACAGCCACATTTCTGTTCCTGTCTGCCCCAGCATGGAATTTGGGAACTTCCTTCATTCAACCATGTTACAGGAAAGACGTTGTCAAGCTGGGAAAAGATCCAGAGAAGATTTACAAGGATGCTGCCAGGACCTGCACTACAGGGAGAGGTTGGGCAGGCTAGGACTTTATTCCTTGGAGCGCAGGAGGATGAAGGGTGATCTTACAGAGTTGTATAAGATCATGAGACGTGTGGATCGGGTAAATGCACAGAGTCTCTTGCCCAGAGTAAGGGAATCGAGAATCAGAGGACAAAGGTTTAAGGTGAGAGGGAAAAGATTTCATAGGAAGAGATGGTGGGATACAATTGCTAGCAGTACTTTGATGGACTGAATGGCCTCCAGTAGCTCAACGAAACACATATACACATGAAATATGCTAAATATATGAATTAACGGCAGTTCAGTTTGTTTTGAAATGATGCCCTTCAATGGTGAGAACTATATTCTGCACTCTGTATCTTCCCCTTTGCTCGACCTATTTGACTTGATTGTATTTATGTATGGTTTAGTTTAGTTTAGAGATGCAGCACAGAAACAGGCCATTCGGCCCACTGAGTCCGCGCCGACCAGCGACCCCCATACACCAACACTATCCCACACACTGGGGCAAATTTGCATCTATTCCACCAAGCCAATTGAAAACCTACAAACCTGCACGTCTTTGGAGTGTGGGAGGAAACCGGAGCACCCGGTGAAAACCCACGCGGTCACAGGGAGAACGTGCAAACTCCGTACAGACAGCACCCGTGGTCAGGATCGAACTCGGGTCTCTGGTGCTGTAAGGCATTAACCCTACCGCTGGGCCACCATGCCGCCTTGGTATATCGGATTGGATTAGCTAACATGCAAAACAAAGCTTTTCACTGTACCTCCGTACACGTGACAATGATAAACTGAAACCGAGAAGTGTTTAATTCAGTTTTAAATTTTTTTTTTAATGAATCATGTAAAGGGGCTGTCCTACTGCGGGGACCGAAATGGCGAGCTTAGAAGAGTTCAAGAGAGTTTGAAAAGGTGTCATGTTGAAGACCTCCTTCGACTATGTTGAAGACTTCCTTCAACCTCCTTCGGGAAAATTGGACACCGAATAGTGGAGGGTGAAGCCGACCTCCTTTGATCTCCTTCGACCTCCCTTCGACTTTGTTGAAGACTATCTACGTCTACCTTTCAATCACCTTCCACTACCCTCGATTACCTACGACTAACATGCCGAGCTACCACGACCTAAACCTACGAGTAAAAAAAAGTATTGATTTTTTTCCACGCGCCCTTTTTTTAATCGCGGGCATTTTTCAGCATGTTGAAAAATGCACCGTGAACTAGCTGAGGCCTCGAATATGCGGGGACTGCTCTCGAGCATGAAGGAGAGTTACGAAGACCTCCTAGGACCTCGTGTCAACCATGCTGCGAGTATGAGTTGAGGGCAAACTCTTCTCAACTCGCCAATTAGGTCGCTGCAGTGGGACGGCCCCTTAACTATTTACATGCTTACAGCTGAGTCCCATCACAAGATGCCGAAAGGTTGGTCCGTGGGTGAGACTTCAGCCTCTGCCATCTAATGCCCCCTCGCCTCCCCTGTTGGCCCAGAATAGTACGCCAGCCCAGGCAATGCCCGTCAAAGTCTCATCCCGGTCACTCTCTCTTCTCCCCTCTCCCATCAGGCAAGAGGTACAGAAGTGCGAAAATGTACACCTCCAGATTCAGGGACAGTTTCTTCCCAGCGGTTATCAGTTGCAACTGAACCATCCTACCACCAAGTAGAGAGCTGTCCTGACTTCCCATCCACCTCATTGGAGACCCTTGGACTAATCGGACTTTAATTTAATCGGACTTGCACGATATGTTATTCCCTTTATCCTTTATCTGTACACTGTAGACGGCTCGATTGTAATCATGTATAGTCTTTCCGCTGACTGGATACTAGCACACGTGACAATAAATTATACTAAGATAGTGGAAGATCGACACAAAATGCTGGAGTAACTCAGCGGGACAGGCAGCAGCATCTCTGGAGAGAAGGAATGGGTGACGTTTCGGGTCGAGACCCTTATTCAGACTGAGAGTCAGGGTAGAGGGAAACTAGAGGTGGGAAAAGGTTCGGAACAAATTGGAGATGGCACCGATGACCAAGAAAATGGAAATATCGTTGTGGCCACAAAAGATTCATGCGATCCCGAGCGGGGGTGTGTGGGGGCAACTGGAACTTGATTTACCGATTACATTCTCAAGGGACAATTTCTTCCCTGGATGTTATCAGGCAACTTAATCATCCCGCCACAACCGGAGAACAGTCCTGAACTTCCATCGACCTCTTTGGTGACCCACGGACTTTCCTTGATCGGCTTGTACCTTGTACCTTCCGAAGTGTGTACCAGGGACAATTTTCTTTTATACTGGACAATTCGGAATGGGTCTTTGGAATGTGGGAGGAAACCGAAGATCTCGGAGAAAACCCACGCAGGTCACGGGGAGAACGTACAGACAGCGCCCGTAGTCGGGATCGAACCCAGGTCTCCGGCGCTGCATTTTACTGTAAAGCAGCAACTCTACCGCTGCGCCAACGTGACTTTACCTTGCATGAAACGTTATTCCCTTATCATGTATCTATACGCTGTAAATGGCTCGATTGTAATCACGTATTGTCTTTCTGCTGACTGGATAGCACGCAACAAAAAGCTTTTCACTGTAGCTCGGTACACGTGACAATAAACTAAACTAATACTGCATACATTGAATGAAGGCAACTGGAAGACTCAGAAGTAATCACACTGTAGCAAGTATAACTAACTACCTCAATGTTAAGATTGCAAGCTCATTAAGTAGCTGTTATGTTTCATTTTTTTCGGCTGTTGATGGATCTCACCGGCAGTTTGTGTTTTCTATGTCCATGTTCGTAGCACTAAGCGTTTACATAGAGTTTTTAATCCGTGAATGACTCCCCACAGTTCACGGAGACCCACTTTGGTCGCTGTAATCAGAGCTGTGCGCTGTTCTCGATCGCCGCTTCTTTGGTCGAGTCCCGTGTGCTTTTCAGCAAAGTCATGATGGTCGAGCCGCCGGTGCCCCTCTCTCCCAGGGACGGCGAGGCCTTCTGGAGGACATCTGTAGGATCGGCCCCCAGCTTGGCCTTCCCCGCCTTGGCTCGGGCCGCCAAGATGGTGATGTAGCGGGTGACCACGGTGATGTGGTGGTTCCTGAGGCACACGAGGGCCGCGATGCAGGCGTTGTAGGCGTCTCGGAGTCCGGCACTGGCGTGGCTGGCGACGTACTCCCGCGCAGAAGGGCCCAACGCAATAGCTCGGATAAACGCCTTGTGCCGGGGTGGCATATAATCCCTCATCCTTCGGAGGAATTTAGCTGTCAATGACAACATAAAAACACCAAGTATTGTCAATGTTAAATCTAATCAAAAAAACTTTTTTTAAATTTTTTTTTTTATACTTGTATTTTAATGTTGCTTTTTTTACCTGCACTTTTTTAAAACTATTCGTACTGTTTTTATCAGGAACTGGATTGTTTTTATTTATGCGTGAAATGTTTTAAGTTTTTATGTGCGATGCTCCGGTATTCCCTGAGAAACTTCTTCTCATTTTGCACTGTACAATTGTTGCTTTGCATGATGACAATAAAAAAGGATGCTGTTAGTGATAACCCGGTGAGGCCTCGATAATATAGTTATTAATAGTTTAAAATTAGGCTAGCACCCACAACGAATAGCTTATTTTTCTCGGCACTTGAGGGCACTGTCCACTTGAAAGCCGATTTAAATGGGCATTTATTTAGAACACTAAATTCCTTAGCTTAGTAAATTAGATACATTGCGCAGAAACAGGCTATTTAAAAATGTTAATCCCTTTCGGCCCACAGCTTTTTTGAGTCCCCGAACACATTGTACGCTGTCCTGGGCAAAGATTAAGAAAAGCTTTTTTGGCGCGTGCTACCCAGCCAGCAGAAAGACTTGGGGCAGCACGGTGGCCCAGCGGTCGAGTTGCAGCCTTACAGCGTAAGAGACCCGGGTTCAATCCTGACCACGGGTGCTGTCTATTCTTCCCGTGACCTGCGTGGGCTTTCTCCAGGTGCTCCGGTTTCCTCCCACACTCCAAAGACTTGCAGGTTTGTAGGTTAATTGGCTTTGGTAAAATTGTAAATTGTCTCTAGTGTGTAGGGTAGCGTTAGTGTGCGGAGATCGTAGGTCAGCGCGGACTCGATGGGCCGAATAGCCCATTGTATCTCTAAACTAAACTAAACTAAACTATACATGGTTACAATCAAGCCGTCTACAGTGTACAGATCCAGAATTATGGGAATAATGTTTGGTGCAATCTATAGCCCAGTAAAGTCTGATTAAAGATAGTCTGAATCAATAGCGGAACTCGCTATCAAAACATGGAGGGGACAGAGGACACAATGTTTTGGCGGCCACGCGCGCATGCGCACAGTCACACACACGCGCGAAGCTTCGGAGGCTCAATCCAGCGCTAAAAACGGAGATTTAAAAATTGTGATCACAAAAACTTGGGGGGGATGTCCCCCACCTCTCAAAACATGGGGGGGACGTGTCCCCTCTGGCCCCCCCGGGTTTTCCGCCCCTGGTCTGAATGTCTCCAATGAGATAAATGGTAGGTCAGGACAAGTGTGCGACTTACAGTCTGAATTTCGATAATGCATTTGCAACAATTAACCTAGGTAATATTCCAATTAAACTTAATAGCCTTTCTGTTGATAGTAACCAAGCAACAAATATGGAGATATGTCATTATATTTCAGAAAGGAGGCTTGTAGATATTTGTCAATTTCTGCAGTACTCCCTTAGTATTTTTTCCAATAATCTTAAATTGAGTAGTTTATTCATTTTGTTGATTATTTCTCCAGTTAGCTTTTTTTTCCATTGAATTTTACTGTTGTCACGACAGCTATGGATTTCAATCCAAAATGACCCCTTTGTGTGCAATCTAACATATCACTTTTTCCAAGTTGCATCTCAAAACAGAAAGCTGAGGCCTAGTAATTATCAGGAGTAATTATCATAAAAGGACTGGACAAGCTAGATGCAGGAAAAATGTTCCCAATGTTGGGCGAGTACAGAACCAGGGGCCGCAGTCTTAGAATAAAGGGGAGGTCATTTAAGACCGAGGTGAGAAAAAAACTTTTTCACCCAGAGGGTTGTGATTTTGTGGAATTCCCTGCCACAGAGGGCAGTGGAGACCAAATCACTGGATGGATTTAAGAGAGGGTTAGATATAGCTCTAGGGACTAGTGGAATGGCGGTGCTGGCTCGAAGGCAGGCACGGGTTATTGATTGGGGATGATCAGCCTTGATCGCAATGAATGGCGGTGCTGGCTCGAAGGCAGGCACGGGTTATTGATTGGGGATGATCAGCCATGATCACAATGAATGGCGGTGCTGGCTTGAAGGGCCGAATGGCCTCCTCCTCCACCAATTTTCTATCTATGTTTCTAATGGGACTTTACTGGGCTTCAGCTGGCACCAAACATCATTCCCCATATTCTGTATCTGTACAGTGTTTTCCAGACTGGGATAGCATGGCAGAGACTGTGCTTACCACTTTCCTCGCTGTGACGTATTCCCAAAAACTCATCGAAGGACTGCAGCGTGGAGCTCTGTGCCGCACTTCCGCCCGAAAACTGCCTTGGTTCTTCCCACACTCCCTCGTACACAAGCCCCTCTGGACAGGCTGGGTTGTCCTTCCACCTGCAGGAAGATGAGCCCCACGTGAGGTCCTGTTGAAGGAAGACGCCAGAAAACTGTCTGCGTCGAAACGGGCCCCTCAGCCCACCAGGTCCACAGCGACCTACACTCACCCATTCACACTAGCTCTATGCTACACAATTTGCAGAGGCCAATTAACTTACAAACTGTGCGTCTTTGGAATTTGGGAGGCAAGAAACCCACGTCGATAAAGGGCGTGCATACAAACTGTGTACAGACAGCATCCATAGTCAGCATCGGACCCAGGTATCTGGCAGCAACTCTACCACTGAGCCACAATGTTTAACATTGTGGTTGTTTCTGATTCCACCACCTCCTCTGATAGCCCGTTCCAGATATCGACCACTCTTTCTGTTAAAAGAAAACCTTTGAAACGCCTTCCTCTCAGATTGTCACGGTTGTCAGGGGTTATGGGAGAATGGGGTTAGGAGGGAGAGATAGATCAGCCATGATGCAATGGTAGAGTAGGTGGGCCGAATGGCCTAATTCTGTTCCTATCACTTCTGAACTTGTAAACTTATGTTAAACACCGTCCTCTTGTTTGCAACCTCCACCGAGGTTTATGACTGTCTACTCTATCTGGGGCTCTGATAATCTTACATGCATCGATCAGATCACTACTCAGTAGAATCATTTATTTGATTGTAACTCCTTTCCATGAAAGGGTTAAGATTTTAAGAGGGAAGTCCAGTTTGGTGCAAACAGTCCCCTCCTTCCCTCCAGGTAAGGCAAAGCCAGCCTCTCCAATCTTCCCCCATAACTGAAGCTCTCTGATCTAGGAAGCTCCCTGGTGAATCTCCTCTGCACTCTCTCCAACACAATCAAATCCTTCCCACAATAGGGCGTTAGACAATAGACAATAGACAACAGGCGCAGGAGTAGGCCATTTAGCCCTTCGAGCCAGCACCCCCATTCAATGTGATCATGGCTGATCATCCCCAATCAGTACCCCGTTCCTGCCTTCTCCCCATATCCCCTGACTCCGCTATCTTTAAGATCCGTATCTAGCTTTCTCTTGAAAGTATCCAGAGAACCAGCTTCCACCGCCCTCTGAGGTGGAGAATTCCACAGACTCACCACTCTCTGTGAGAAAAAGTGTTTCCGTGTCTCCATTCTAGGGCGACCAGAACAATGCCCAATAATCCTCACCAGAGCAGGGCACGTCTATTCATATAGAGCGCTCTGATCTCATAAGGTGCATTGTTGCATTAAAAGTACATTGAAGACCATGAGAGCCTTTAAGAACAGTTTAGTTTAGTTTATTGTCCTGTGTATATTGCTCGGTATAATGAAAGGATACAGTCAAGCTGGAACGGATACAGAGAATATTTACAAGGACATTGCCAAGACAAGAGGGTCTGAGCTACAGGGAGAGGTTGAGTCGACTGGGACTGTATTCCGATGAACGCAGGAGGATGAGGGGTGATCTTGTAGAGGTGTATAAAATCATGAGAGGAATAGATCGGGTAGATGCGCAGAGTCTCTTGACCAAAGGAGGTGATTCGAGGACCAGAGGACATAGGTTTAAGGTGAAGGGGAAAAGATTTAATAGGAATCTGAGGGCTAACTTTTTCACACAAAGGGTGGTGGGTGCATGGAACAAGCTGCCGGAGGGGGTAATTGAGGCAGGGTCTACCCCAAAGTTTAAGAAACAATTAGACAGGTTCATGGATAGGACTGGTTTGGAGGGATATGGGTCAAACGCAGGCAGGTGGGACTAGTGTAGCTAGGACATATTTGCCGGAGTGGGCCATGCTGTATCACTCTATGACTCTAAGCTTTTTTGTTGCATGCTATCCAGTCAGCCGAAAGACTATACCTGATTATAACCATGCCATCCACATTGTTAGGATACAGGATAAAGGGAATAACATGTAGTGCAAGATAAAGTCGAGTAAAGTGAAATTAACGATAGTCCAAGGGTCTCCAATGAGGTAGATAGTAGCTCAGGACCATGCACTAGTTGGTGATAGGATGGTTCAATTGACATATGACAGCTGAGAAGAAACTGGCCCTGAATCTGGAGGTGTGCGTTTTCACACTCCTGCACCTCTTGCCTGAGAGGAGAGGGGAGAAGAGGGAGTGACTGGGGTGGGACTAGTCCAGATTGTTGATGGTACATTATACAAGATTTGGACCAAATTGGATGAAGAATTTAAGGGATAAAATTAACATAATCCATTGATTGAACGGACTGCTTATTCATTGAAATGCTAATTGAATTTTAATATTATATACATACCCAGACAGAAAGAGTCGAATTATTCCATAAAATACAGCAGGGTCGACATACTCTGGGGAGAAAAAACATGTTCTTCGTCATTAAAAGGAAATTTCATTCAAGGGAATGAAATAGGCCAGTCCGTGGAGGTAGATTACGGAGTGAGATTTGGACAAGGGTTGATGCGAGAATGAGCTAAATCTACTGAAGCTGAATTTGTTAAGCTGGAGGGGGTGCAGAGAAGATTTTACAAAGATGTTGCCAGGACTTGAGGGCCTGAGCTATAGGAAGAGGTTAGAGTCATAGAGTGATACAGTGTGGAAACAGGCCCTTCAGCCCAAATTGCCCACAATGGCCAACATGTCCCAACTACACTATCTTTTCTTGCAGAGTCAATGTTTCAGGTCAAGTGTTTAAACCATTTTCTGGTTATATCTCATCACTGAAACTATCATGAACTCTGGGTAGTAACGGAGACTGGTGCAGACTGTTCCTATCCCATTATGGTGTGGTGGGTGCAATCCTCTTCATAGACCATGGACAACTGACTACCTCAGCTCCAAGCATCCTCCAGTGGGCCTCAGTATCATAGAGCTTAGAGCAGTCGATCAGAGGAACAGGTCCTTTTTCCCGCTATGTCTATGGCAAACATAATGCCAAAACTAAAGATGGACACAAAATGCTGGAGTAACTCAGCGGGTCAGATGGCATCTCTGGAGAGAAGGAATAGGTGACGTTTCAGGTCGAGATCTTATTTCAAACTCATCAGTCCAAAACTTTGTCTTACCCGGCTGCCCATAATCCATGTGTCGGAAGGGACAGCAGATGCTGGTTTAAACCAAAGATAGACACAAAATGCTAGAGTAACTCAGCGGGACAGGCAGCATCTCTGGAGAGAAGTAATGGATGTCGTTGCGGGTCGAGGCCCTTCTTCAGAACTTCAGGACAAGATCAGCTGAGCAGCTGAAGAACTTTTCAAAAAGGACCTCTAATACAATGACTCGGGGGGGGAAAGAAGAGAAACAGGGCAAAACGACCCGAAACGTCATCCATTCCTTCTCTCCAGAGATGCTGCCTGTCACGCTGAGTTACTCCTGCGTTTTGTGTCTATCTTATCGTCAATGCCATAACAAGTGAAAGCAAGCATATCATATGCCTGTTTTAGAGCTCGATCTACTTGTGTGGCCACTTTCAGGGAGTTGTGAACTTGGACCCCAAGATCTCTCTGTATATCTCCTTCTTGCCTATGGTGTGCACAGCCTAAAGTTGTAGGACAATTGTTCTATTTGATCTTATTTGATTGTGCACGCCAGGTTGATTGCATTCGTCGAAACAGGGAGGACCACGTGAAGGTTGCAATCTCCCACCCCCCTCTATATATCAATGCTGCTAGGAGCTGAAGCCTTCAGAGTCCTGGGAGTCAATATCATCATCAGGTTCTCTTGGACCATCCATATTGAGGCAATAACCATATTGAAGCACACCAACGCCTCTATTTCATTAGAAGTCTCAGGAAGTTCGACCTGTCCCCTACAACTCTCACCAACTTCTACAGATGAGCCGTAGAAAGCATTTTATTAGCGTGCATCACTGTACGGTTTGGGAACAGCTCCATCCAAGACCGCGGGAAATTGCAGCGAATTGTGGACGCAGCCCAGACCATCGCGCAAACCAACCTCCCTTCCATTGACTCCATTTACACCTCACGCTGCCTCGGCAAGGCCAGCAGCATCATCAAGGACGAGTCACATCCCAGCTACACCCCCCTCCCATCAGGCAAAAGGTATAAAAGTATGAAAATGCGCACCTCCACATTCAGGCACAGTTTCTTCCCTGCTGTTATCAGGCCACTGAACCATCCTACCAGCAACAAGAGAGCAGTCCTGAATTACTATCTACCTCACTAGAGACCCTCGGACTATCTTTGACCAGGCCTTACTGGCTTTACCTTGCACTAAATTTTATTCATATTTTTCCCTTGATCATGTATGTACACAGTGTGGACGGCTCGATTGGAATCTGCCTGGATAGCACGCAACAAAAGCTTTTCACTGAACCTTGATGCACGAGACAATAAACAAAACTCAACTAAACTCATACAATCTAATTGTAATTGTACATTTCCTGGGGCTATCTGCACTGGAGGGAAGACAGCAACGCCTATCCATGAATTGTTCTTAAGATAGACACAAAATGCTGGAGTAACTCAGCTGGACAGGCAGCATCTCTCTCTCAATGGGTGACGTTTTGGGTCAAGACCCTTCTTCGTAGCCTGGAGTGTCTGAAGTCTGAAGAAGGGTCTCGACTGCTGCCTGTTAAGTTACTACAGCCTTCGGTGTAAACCAGCATCTGTACTTCCTTCCTACATACTGGAAGGTTCATCAGTCACCATTAATTTGGGTGCTCAAACACTCAAGCACTGTCAACAACAGCCAGCCTAAACTCACCGTCCATCTTCCTGAACGCCTTGTTCATCTTTCTGATTGATTCAGCCATCTCTAGCAAAGCAGTCTTCATTAAATCATCTTCGTTCCGCCAGATTGCTTCGGTTGCAGCAGCAATTGCCTGTTCACAGGGACGGAATGATTAGAAAAGCAAAATAAACTATCATGGAGTTCCCTTACTGCAGCACAGTGGCACAGCGGTAGAGTTGCTGCCTCACAGCGTCAGAGACCCGGGTTTCATCCTGACCACAGGTGCGGTTTCTACGGAATTTGCACGTTCTACCTGTGACCGCGTGGGTTTTCTCCGGGTGCTCTGGTTCCCTCCCACATTCCAAGGGCATGCAGGTTTGTAGGTTAATTGGCTTCTGTAAATTGTCCCCAGTATCCAGGACAGAACTAGTGTACTGGTGATCGTTGGTCAGCATGGACTCAGTGGGCTGAAGGGCCTGTTTCCACACTGGATCTTTAAAATTAATCTTAAAACTATGTTTATATTCTTCATATTTCCTTATGCAGTAAGAGGCCATGCCCAGTCTTAGTCATTACTCACTTAGTTCTCTCTAACCTGGGTAGGGAAGAACTGCAGATGCTGGTTTAAATCGAAGGTAGACGCAAACTGCTGGACAGGCAGCATCTCTGGTGACGTTTCGGGTCGAGACCCTTCTTCAGGCCTGTTCTGTCTAACCTGTTCTACACAGAACATAGAACAGCACAGCCTAAGAACAGGCCCTTCGGTCCACAATGCCTGTGTCAACATGATGCCAAGACCGACTCTTATCTGCCCGCACATAATCCATATCCCTCGAATCCTTGCATATCCACGTGCCTGTCCAAAAGTCCCTTGAATGTCATTATCGTATCTGCCTCTTTCAGTCACCAGTCTCTGTGAACATCTCCTTTAAACTTTGCCTCTCTCACCTTCTCTCTCTATTCCCCGACAGCTCGTCCCGTGTCCTGCTGGCCAAGTTTACACCCTACAATGAAACTAACGCAGTTAAATAGGAACTGAGGATGCTGGTTTATACCGAAGATACAAGGACACAAAGTGTTGGAGTAACTGAGCCGGTCAGGCAGCATCTCTGTAGAAAATGGCCAAGTGACGTTTCGTGTCGGGACCCTTCTACAGACAAAGCTGCAGCATGATGACAAAATCATGAGAGACCCCTTCCACCCCTGCAACGGACTGTTCCAGCCGCTACGGTCAGGCAAACGCCTCCGTTGCCATGCAGTGAGAACGGAGAGGTTGAGAAGGAGTTTCTTCCCAGAGGCAATTCGGACTGTAAACGCCTTTCTCACCAGGGTCTAACTGTACAGAACGTTTTTCCTTCTATTATTTATTATGTAAAATAATATGTGTGTTATGATTGTGTTTATAATTTGTTTGGTTGGTTTGTTGTTCCGCGAGCATTGCCACTTTCATTTCACTGCACATCTCGTATGTGTATGTGACAAATAAACTTGACTTGACTTGACTTGACTTGATGACCGACACAGCGGGAGGTACGGTGACACCAGTTGAGAATTTGCAGAGCGGGCTTATAGGGTTGGAGAGTTTTAAGGGCCTGTCCCACTTGGCGATTTTTTTCTGCTGGCGTCATATCAGTGTCGCCAAAAGATTTTGAACATTTTGAAAAAAACACGGTACGTCGCACGTCATCACGCCGCGTATTTTTCGGTGACCCGTTACGTCAGTCAACGATGCCGGCAGTTGCCGAAAAAATCACCAAGTGGGACAGGCCAAATATGGAGAGATTCCATTTCTAGACACAGGCAGGTTTCTTTGCAACAGAGAAGACATTGGTGGGATGTAACTAAATTGTAGAAGCAAGTGTAGATAAAAATATCACAGAGTGCTGGAGTAACTCAGCAGGTCAGGCAGCATCTCTGGAGAACATGGATAAGTGACGTTTCAGGTCAGGGTTAACTGTATCATGCGCTGCTTTGTCATGCCTCTCCTCTCACCCAGCAATCTCACCACTACCCACCCCCCAAACCCCCTCCTCTTCCTCTCTACAATCAATCTGAAGAAGGGTCCCGATCCTAAACCCCACCTTTCCATGTTCTCCAGAGCAGTTGCCCGACTCGGTGAGGTACTCCAGCATTTTGTGTCTCTCTTCGGTATAAACCCAGCATCTGCAGTTCCTCCCTACACAGAAACAGACCCTTCGGCCCATCACATCCATGCCAACATTTCTAGCCTGGGAGACACGTTCTGACTGTCTACCGTATCTATGTCTCTCATAGGTTTATATACTTCTCTCAAGTCGCCCATCAACCTCTGACATTTAGCTTAGATTAGTTTAGAGATTCAGTGCAGAAACAGGCCCTTCGGCCCACCGAGTCTGCACCGACCAACGATCCCTGCACACTAGCACTATCCTGCACACTAGCACTATCCTGCACACTAGCACTATCCTGCACACAATTCACTAGGGACAATTCACACTTATGCCAAGCCAATGAACCTACAAATTTGTACTGCACGTCTTTTTAGAGAACATACGCTACAAGGTGAAAATTGATGATATTAATGTTATCAGGGGCAGTTTGCCATGCTTATAGGAAAATTATTTTAATTCCTGATGTCATTTCAATGTTTGAAGTGCACTCTGCCAGAAGATTATCTGTGGTAGCAAAATTTTAGTTCAGAATGGAACACATTCCTTCAAAACAACCCATTGTTCTGCCCCAACATGGAGCGGTGGCAGCTGTAATCGACATGATGGTTATAATGATTGAACAATGACTGCTAAGCACAGTCACGCTAAATTATGATCTTGAACTTGGCCTGAACATCAGAGTGAGACTGTTGTTGGACTTAAGACAATGCTCAGATTAGTCAGGTGCAACATAATGATGCAGCAAGTATGGCTGGAATTGCAAACATTTCCTGTAGGACAATGATATCATCCAGGGTCATAAATAAAACACCTGCATTTGCCCAAATTGCAATTAACCCTCGTAGTTTCTTCACCGATATATCTTATTGCCAATGTAGTTAAGAATGGACTCAGTCCATCTGAGAAGCTCGGTCCCCTGATCCTTGTTTAGATCAGTTTAGTTTATTGTCACGTCAAAAGGCACATTAAAATCACGAGATCTGGGTGCCCTAGTTCATCAGTCACTGAAAGTAAGCATTCAGGTGCAGCGGGCAGTGAAGAAAGTAAATGGCGTGTTGGCCTTCATAACAAGAGGAGTTGAGTATAGGAGCAAAGAGGTCCTGTTGCAGTTGTACAAGACCCTAGTGAGACAAAACATGGAGTATTGTGTGCAGTTTTGGTCTCCAAATTTGAGGAAGGGCATTCTTGCCATTGAGGGAGTGCAGCGTAGGTTCACCAGGTTAATTCCCAGGATGGCGGGACTGTCATATGTTGATAGAATGGAGCGACTGGGCTTGTATACACTGGAATTTAGAAGAATGAGAGGGGACCTTATTGAAACATGTAAGATTATTAAGGGATTGGACATGCTAGAGGCAGGAAAAATGTTCCCGATGTTGGGAAGAGTCCAGAAACAGGGGCCACAGTTTCAGAATAAGGGGTAGGCCATTTAGAACGGAAACGAGGAAACACTTTTTCACACAGAGAGTTGTGAATCTGTGGAATTCTCTGCCTCAGAAGGCAGTGAAGACCAATTCTCTGGATGCTTTCAAGAGAGAGTTAGACAGGGCTCTTAAAGATAAAGGGATATGGGGAGAGGGAAGGAATGGGATACTGATTGTGGATGATCAGCCATGATCACAATGAATGGCGGTGCTGGCTCGAAGGGCAGAATGGCCTACTCCTGCACCTATTGTCTATTGTCTATAGTCTGTAGCAAAAATCTTTTTATGTGTAGGAAAGAACTACAGATGCTGGTTTAAATCGAAGGTAGATGCAAAATGCTGCAGTAACTCAGCGGGTCAGGCAGCATCTCTGGAGAGAAGGAATGGACGACGTTTCGGGTCGAGACCCTTCTTCAGACAATAAAGCCGTCTTACAATCTTACAATCAAGCCATCCGCAGTGTACAGATACAGGATAAAAGGAATATTGTTTAGTGCTAGATAAAGTCCAGTCAAATCCAATTAAAGAAAATGTGAGGGTCTCCAATGAGGTAGATGGTAGATCTGGGCTGCTCTCTAGTTGGTGGTAGGATGGTTTAGTTGCCTGATAAAAGCTGGGAAGAAACAGCCCCTGAATTTGGAGGTTTGCGTTTTCCCACTTCTGCACCTCTTGCCTGATGGGAGAGGGGAGAAAAGGGAGTGGCTGGGGTGAGACTGGTCCTTGGTTATGCTGGTGGTCTAGCTGAGGCAGCGTGAAGTGTAGATGGAGTCATTGGAAGGGAGGTTGGTTTGTGTGATGGCCTCAATCATTCAGTACACCTTTACACCTGCAGAGGTGTGAGTCTTCACACCCCTTGCGGTAGGACTCCGTACCTTGATGCCGTCAACAGCAGCCAGTTCTACCTCCAACGTTACCAGAAAAAATCCCTTCAAGCTCTCCCCTCCAGGCAGTGCAAAGATCGTGTCCAAGTTCCTGGAAGACATTTGTTACCATCTAGTGGTCATACAAAATACCAGCACATGAATAGAAAGACAATTTTGCATCACAAGCTTTTTAATAGTCAAAACATGTCCGTTTTAATCTGGTTGACACCTCCAATTTTAGTGAAGAGATAGGCCGATCTTCCAGCAGCCAGAATTACAGTGACGTTGAACGAATAGTTCCCCATTCCAAAGATGATCAAGTTGTTAGTCGGTGGGGTCGGTTTTTTTAAAACATTTTAAGCATTGAGGCGACAGATAGCACAATGGGCTAAGTGTTCGGCTGGCGACCGGAAGGTAGCCGGTTCAAATCCCGCTTGGAGTGCATACTGTCGTTGTGTCCTTGGGCAAGACACTTCACCCACCTTTGCCTGTAATGGAATGTAATTACGGCGGCAGGCGCGGGCACACCGCGACGCCCTGTGTCTCCCTTTCAAGGGAGATGCTAAAAATGCATTTCGTTGTCTCTGTACTGTACACTGACAATGACAATAAAATTGAATCATCATTTTTTTTTTTTCATTTCAAAAAGGGGTGGCACGGTGGCACTGCTGGAGAGTTACTGCCTTACAGTGCCAGTCCCGGGTTTGATACTGACTACGGATGCTGTCCATGCGGAGTTTGTAGGATCTCCCCGTGACAGAGTGGGTTTTCTCCGGGTGCTCCGTTTCCTCCCGCACTCCATACTTCCCACACTTACAGGGTTGTAAGTGACTGTGGGTTTGGGCAATATCGATGGTCTGATCTACCTGGTGGTGCATTACTAGCCAAATGCGTAAACCCCATACGGACAGTACCCACGGTTTGAATCGAACCCGGGTCTCTGGCGCTGTAAGGCAGCAACTCTACCGCTGCGCCACCGTGCCGCCCAACTGCTGGAGAAAGAATGCTGGAGTAACCCAGTGATCGGGCAGCTTCCATGGAGAACAAGGAGGTTTTGGGTCGGGACCCTTCTTCAAACCCATAAAGATGATTCAGAAAGAGTCTCGTGAGGACCTGTAACATGTTACCTGTAGAGTCAGAGAGTCATAGAGTGATACAGTTTGGAAACAGGCCACTCGGCCCAACTTGGCCACACTAGCCAACATGTCCCAGCTACATTACTCTCACCTGGGTTTGGCCCATATCCCTGTAGAAGCAATGAAGGCAGAAACCCTCCTCACACTTATACAGTGTTATCTCCACTGACCTCCTCACGGCTTCCGTTCCTATCCCCACCCCTCCCAATCTCATTAGACTCTCACCTGCTAATGACCTCCCTCTTCAACTGTTTCCACCTATCACTTGCTAACTCTTGCCCAACTTCCACCTCCACCTTTAGAGACAGGCTATCTCCCCTCTACTCTGTCAGTCCAGATCAAAATATCATCCATTCATTGCTTTCCACACATGCTGCCTGACCTGCTGAGTTCTTCTGGCAGCTCTCGTTTTCTTACTCCACATTCATCAAGTAACCCGCTGGGGCTCCTGAATTACCTTTCCCTCCAGTGCTGTGAAGGAAGAGTCCTTAAGGAGGCTAAAGCTCTCAATCTTAATACCCCATAAAAATAAGGAGTAAGCCATTTACAACGGAGATGAGGAAAAACTTTTTCACACAGAGGGTTGTGAATCTGTGGAGGCCAAATTTCTGCATGCTTTCAAGAGAGAGTTGGATAGAGCTCTTAAAGATAGCGCAGTCAGGGGATATGGGCGAAAGGCTGGAACGGGGTGCTGAGTGTGTATGATCAGCCATGATCACATTGAATTGTGCCCACACCGGCCAACATGTCCCAGCTATACGAGTCCCACCAATCCGCGTTTGGTCCATATCCCACCAAACCCGTCCTATCCATGTACCTGTCTGTTTCTTAAATGCTGGAGGAGTCCCACCCTCAACTCTGGGCAGTTCCTTCCATGCACCCACCACCCTTTGTGTGAAAAAGTTACCCATTAAATCTTTTTCGTCTTCACCTTAAAACTGCGTCACCTGGTCCTCGATTCACCTGCTCTGGGCAAGAGACTCTGTGCATCTACCACATCTGGGCAAGGGACTCTGTACAGTAACGCAGCGGGTAGAGCTGCTGACTCAGTGCACCAGAGGCCCGGGTTCGACACAGACCTCGGGAGTTTGCGCGTTTTCCATGTGACCCAGTAGATTTTCCATTCTCATATATCCTGAGCAGGATTTGAAGAGTAATTGGTTAGTAAAGATTGCCCCTAATGCAGGTAGATGGGAAAAACTGGGAAGGGCTGAGGGAGTGCAGAGACGGTTCACCAGACTGATTCCTGGGATGTCAGGACTGTCTTATGAAGAAAGACTGGATAGACTCGGTTTATACTCTCTAGAATTTAGGAGATTGAGGGGGGATCTTATAGAAACTTACAAAATTCTTAAGGGGTTGGACAGGCTAGATGCAGGAAGATTGTTCCCGATGTTGGGGAAGTCCAGGACAAGGGGTCACAGCTTAAGGATAAGGGGGAAATCCTTTAAAACAGAGATGAGGAGAACCTTTTTCACAAAGCGAGAGGTGAATCTGTGGCACTCTCTGCCACAGAGGATAGTTGAGGCCAGTTCATTGGCTATATTTAAGAGGGAGTTAAATGTGGCCCTTGTGGCTAAGGGGATCAGAGGGTATGGAGGGAAGGCAGGTACGGGATACTGAGTTGGATGATCAGCCATGATCATATTGAATGACGGTGCAGGCTCGAGGGCCGAATGGCCTACTCCTGCACCTAATTTCTATGTTTCTATGTTTCTATGAATGTGGGAGAATAGGGTATGATTGGTGCCATGGGGTCATTTCCTCCTTTCCCTCAAATCCCTGATCAAAACTACAACTATCATCTATCAAAATCTTATCTACTCTTATAACCATTAATGCAGTCATAGACTTATGTGGTATGAAAACCAGCCCTTCGGTCCAACTTGTCCATGCTAACCAAGTTGCATATTTGAGTTTGTCCCATTAGCCTGCTTTTGGCCCATAATCCCTCTAACGTCAGCTCGACATAGACTACAAGACCTACACCAAACCCAAACCAATTAGGAGCAGACGGGGGCATTCGATCCAATTTGTGATCCCAGCTACAAAGACAGACGTGTACAGCAATTCGTTCTTCCCCCGCACAATTAAAGCATGGAATAATCTCCACCAAACTATAGTTACCCAACCAGATGCAACTACATTTAAAGTAGCTCTTTCTTCCCAATAACCCTTTCTGGCTTAAGCCCTCCCTTCACCGCCTCCAGTTTAAATTCCATTTGGAATATTTTGGAGGACCAAGAACCAAGAACCAAGAACGTGTCTCTAATGGCTAATCTCTCTTGGCGAGTGTCTAGGGTTAATGGGAGAAGGCAGGAGAATGAGATTAGGAGGAAGAGATAGATCAGCCATGATTGAATGGTGGAGTAGACTCAATGGGCCGAATGGCCTAATTCTGATCCTATCACATATGACCTTAAATCTTTTCTCTCTTATCATCTTTAATGCTATAAAGAATGAAACAAAAATTGATAGGCATAAGTGTATAATAGAGAATATGTCATAAGGTCATAAGATCATGTGATAAGAGTACAATTAGGCCATTCGGCCCATCGTCTACTCTGCCATTCAAACATGGCTGATCTATCTTTTCCTCCTAACCCCATTCTTCTGCTCTCTCCCTACAACCTCTGACACCCGTACTAATCAAGAATATATCTATCTCTGCCTTGAATATATCCATTGACTTGGCCTCCACAGCCTTGTGTGGCAAAGAATTCTACAGATTCACCACCTTCTGACTAACGTTGTAGGGATTTGGGGAAATAAAGAAATAAAGAGGGGAGATAGCATCAAAGCTAGTATGTGCTCAGTGGGCCAAATGGTCTTATTCTGTGTCATTAGAAGAATAAACGATGTATTAGCATTGTATTCACTTCACACTCCCAAATTCTCTTGCACTGCTTGAAAAGTATTTGAGATATTTGAGATATTTGCACATTACTGCAGGGAAAGAAGCATTCATTTACTGACCACTTTCCTGTTATTAGCGTTAGTTATAGCTTTGGTTTTAGAGGTATAGCGCGGAAACAGGCCCTTCGGCCCATCGAGTCTGCACCGACCACCCTAACACTATCGTACAGACCAGGGACAATTAACCTGCAAAACTGTAAGTTGTTGGAGTGTGGGAGGAAACTGAAGATCTCGGAGAAAGCCCACACAGGTCACGGGGAGAACATACAAACTTCATACAGACAGCGCCTACTGTATAGTCAGCATCAAACCCAGGTCTCTGCCGTTGTCGGACAGTCATTCTACCGCTGCACCACCGTGTCCTCCTGAGTAATTTTACTGTTTGTTTGCCTCGTTGTCAACTTCCCCTTAGCCATCAATGTACATTTCCTTGATCATCGTCTGCTTTGATCTCTCCTTTTCACACCTTACATTCTCTTTGTACCTTTCCATATCCCTCCCTCTCCCCGACTATCAGTCAGGAGAAGGGTCTCGACCTGAAACGTCACCATTCATCCTCTCCAGAGACGCTGCCTGTCCCACTGAGTTACTCCAGCATTTTGTGTCTATCAGCATTTGCAGTTCCTTCCTACACTCTCCTGGCTCGATGGGCCGAATGGCCTCCTCCTGCACCTTTTGTCTATGTTTCCTCACAACTTACAGTGCAAAATGCATCAAGAGAATAGAGAACAAAGAGCCTCAATACTCACCCTAACTCCATGGCACTGGAAGGGTTCACCGAGGAGGTATATAAAAGGAATTAAGGAAATAATTAGCATTTTCCACAATTTAGTGTTGAAAAGCAAGATTCACCTTCCAAGTGAACACTAACAAATTGCAAATGAAACATGAGAATTGTGTCCTCAAATTATACACACCTCCGCTCAGTCTGCCTAAACCAACCTGATCTCCAGGTTGCTAAACACTTTAATAGCCCTGTCCCACGGTACGAGTTCATTCCAAGAGCTCTCCCGAATTTGCCCTGATTCAAACTCGGAGATTTACCGTAATGGCCGCTCGTCGGTACTCGGGGCTCTCGTGGACATTTTTCAACATGTTGAAAAATCTTCACGAGTCTTCCCGAGCTTACCGCCTTTCCCAAATACCTGCCGTTAGCGTTACAAGCCGCTAAGAGACGTCCTGAGGTCCGACGTACCCACTATGTACATTTTACGTGCTTACCACGAGTTTGATTTTTAAAAAATCGGGTGCGCTCTTGAATGAACTCGTAGTGGGACAGGGCTTTAACTCCCCCTCCCATTCCCACACTGACCTTTCTGTCCTGGGCCTCCTCCATTGTCAGAGTGAGGCCCAGCACAAATTGGTGGAACAGCACCTCATATTTCGCTTGGGTAGTTTACACCCCAGTGGTATGAACATTGACTTCTCCAACTTCAAATAACCCTTGCTTTCCCTCTCTCTCCATCCCTCCCCCTTCCCAGTTCTCCGACCAGTCTTGTACTGTCTCCGACAACATGTTATCTGTGTTTGTTTTGTTGTCACCTTCTCCCAGCTAACAATGATCTATTCTACATTGTCCTTGATCTCCATTCCCTTTGTCCTGTTTTCACACCTTACACTTCATTATCAACGTACCTCCCTCCACCTGACATCAGTCTGAAGAAGGGTCTCGACCCAAAATGGCACCCATTCCTTTGCTCTGGAGATGCTGCCTGTCCCGCTGAGTTACTCCAGCATTTTGTGTCTACATCCTGTATTCAGGCAGATAATGGGTGCAGTGCACCAGTGGCCTAGAGTGGCAAGCTTAGAATTGTGCTGTAGCAATATTATTGCAAGCAATTGAAAGTAATGCCCCTGTCCCACTTAGGAAACCTGAACGGAAACCTCTGGAGACTTTGCGCCCCACCCAAGGTTTCCCTGCGGTTCCCGGAGGTTGCAGTTGGTTGCCGGAGGTTGCAGGTAGTGGAAGCAGGTAGGGAGACTGACAAAAACCTCCGGGAACCGCACGGAAACCTTGGGTGGGGCGCAAAGACTCCAGAGGTTTCCGTTCAGGTTTCCTAAGTGGGACAGGGGCATTAGCATGCAGGTACAGCAGGCAGTGAAGAAAGCTAATGGCATGCTGACCTTCATAACAGGAGGAGTATAGGAGCAAATGTTGTGCTCTACAGTTGTACAGGGCCCTGGCAGGGTGGGAGATTGCAACCTTCACGTGGTCCATCCTCTTTCAACGAATGCAATCAACCCAGCGTGCACAATCAAATAAGATCAAATAGAACAAGTTGTCCGACAACTTTAGGCTGTGCAAGTCATATGCAGGAAGAGGGCCCTGGCGAGACCACACCTGGAGTATTGTGCGCAGTTTTGGTCTCCAAATCTGAGGAAGGACATCTTTGCTAGTGAGGGAGTGCAGCGTAGGTTCACGAGGTTAATTCCCGGGATGGCGGGACTGTCTTATGTTGAAAGAATGGAGCGACTGGGCTTGTGTACACTGGAGTTTAGAAGGATGAGAGGGGATCATATTGAAACATGTAAGATTATTAAGGGATTGGACACGCTAGAGGCAGGAAACATGTTCTCGATGTTGCGGGAGTCCAGAACCAGGCGCCAGAGTTTACGACGTTTTTCTTGCCGTTTTTGTTGTTTCCATTGTCGTCAATATTTATCTGATACGCTGGATCTCCGCTCGTGCAGTGCGCCTGAAATTACGTCGTATGTATTTACAATGACAATAAAGTGTATGAGTATTATTAAGAATAAGGGGCAGGCCATTTAGAATGGAGATGAGGAAAAATAAACATTTTCACCCAGAGAGTTGCAAACCTGTGGAATTCTCTGCCTCAGGGCAGTGGCGGCCAATTCTCTTGATGCTTTCAAGAGAGAGTTAGATAGGGCTCTTAAAGATAGCGGAGTCAAGGGATATGGGGAGAAGGCAGGAACGGGGTACTGATTGTGGATGATCAGTCATGATCACAGTGAATGGCAGTGCTGGCTCGAAGGGCCAGATGTCCTACTCCTGCACCCAGTGTCTGTTGTCTGTTGTCTATTGTCTAATTTTAATAATCATAGATGTTGGGAGGTCACATTGCAGTAATGTAGGATGGTGTTGCGGTCACGTTAAGAACCGTTACTCCAGCATTTTGTGTCTATCTACATTGTAAACCAGCATCTGCAGCTCCGCCCTCCCCCCCCCCCAAACACAATTATTGTATTATGTTATGAGTATTGAGTATTGTGTTCAATTCTGGGCACCGTGTTATAGGAAAGATGTTAAGTGTAAAAGGGTGCAGGGAAGATTTACGAGGTTGTTGCCAGGACTCGAGGGCCTGAGCTATAGGGAGGGGTTGAGTAGGGTGGGACTCTATTCCCTGGAGCGCAGGAGGATGAGGGGTGATCTTATAGAGGTGTATAAGATCATGAGAGGAATAGATCGGGTAGATGCACAGAATCCCTTGCCCAGAGTAGGGGAATCCTCCAAAATAGGTTCAAGGTGAAGGGGGAAAGATTTTACAGGAATCTGAGTGGTAACCTTTTCTCACAAAGGGTGGTGGGTGTATGGAACGAGTTGCCGGAGGAGGTAGTTGAGGCAGGGACTAAGAAACACATAGACATGTACATGGAAATAACAGGTTTAGAACGATGTGGGCCAAATGTAGGCAGGTGAGACAAGTGTAGCAAGGTCATGTTGGTCGGTGTGGGCAAGTTGGGTCGAAGAGCCTGTTTGCACACTGTATCACTCTATGACTAAAGCAATACTGTGACGTGATTGATGGTTGATGTGGACTTGGTGGGCCCAAGGGCCTGTTGTCACACTATATCTTTCAATCGTTCAATCAATTAACCTCTAGGACTTCAAAGGTTCATAACCAATTTTGAAACTATATTTTTCTATTATTCACGTCTATTTGAATAAAGTCTATTTGATTTTTGACGGCGGTAATTTTGATTTCGAAGTGTCCATCACTGAGTGTCCCAGGGCCATTTGGGGGTTTGGGGAGGGGGTGTCAGAAGAGACCTGGTTTTGCTCAGGGGTAGGGTTGCCAACTTTCTCACTCACCAATAAGGGACAAAAGGTCAAAATAAGAGACAAATTCCCCACGGCAATTTGTTGCCCGACTTGGCCGTGGCTGGGTGAATGATGAGTTGTCCCGGGTGCTGGACTTCACACAAAGCCCAGCCAGCGGGCCAGCTGAGGAGGTTTGGACCAGGCACCCCATCCAAAGTCCGGCACCCCATCCAACTCATGAACCGATGATCGGCCATGAGTATGAGGGGTGGTGGTGGTGTCGGTGGTAAGCGAAGGTCCGAATGTCGGACAGCTGGCCGGGCCGTCGACCGATGGGGCCACGGGCGAGGCGCTGCTGCTGCACTCCATGGGCTGCACTACGTCGGGACGGGTGAGGCGGGGCCGGATGCGGCGCTCCGACCCGACAGTCCCCTCGACCTGAGTAGTAGCGGTCAAACACGGGACAAGGGCGGTCCCATACGGGACAAACCCATTTAGCCCAATATACGGGATGTCCCGGCTAATACGGGATAGTTGGCTATCCTAGCGATGGAAGGCTCCAACGCTGAACATTAGGGAGGGGCAAAGCACCCTCACCCAGGAAGTGCAACCTCCAAGTCAACAGGACTTGGTGGTCAGTGGGGCCATGGACAAAGTAGTGTTGGGGACAAGGGGGATGTGGGTGGATGGGGCAAGTGGGAGTCTACCTGAGGGTTGAAACACCCAGCAAACACTTCTAGTGTAGTTTAGAGATACAGGGCGGAAACAGGCCCTTCGGCCCACAGAGTCCGTGCCAACCAACCATCACCCCCATGTTTTACCTCCATGTTACACTAGTTCTACCCTACACTCTAGGGACTATATACAGAAGCACATTAACCTACAAACCTGCATGTCTTCGGGATGTGGGAGGAAACCAGAGCCCCCGGAGAAAACCCACGCAGGTCACGGGGAGAATGTGCGAGCTCCGTACAGGCAGCACCCGTGGTCAGGATCCAACCCGTGTCCCTGGCGCTGTGAGGTAACAACTCTACCACTGCGCCACCGTGCCACCCCAGCACTGCAGTGAAGTCCTCCAACTTGCCAGGGAATGGAAGATATAGAGTCGGAGAGGAAAATATAGTCTGTTTGGAGATAGACACAAAATGCTGGAGCAACTCAGTGAGACAGGCAGCATATCTGGAGAGAAGGAATGGGCGACATTTTGGGTCGAGACCCTTCTTTAGACTGGGAGGCTTGATTGATTCTCAATGTGCACTGGCTAAGATGGTCAAGGGGGAGCTGTATCACAGTAACCATGCCCCCTTTTGTTGATGGTAAAATAAAATATTGTGCTGCAGTGCCTACTGTACTTTGCTCCGTGCCGAGGGAGAAATCCTTACCTGTTCTGATCCCTTCTCTTCCAGTTAGATAAGACACAGTCGGCATGAACTAAGATGGGTGGCAGTCTGAGGGTCTCCGATACCTGGCAATAGGGAATGGCAAGATTCTTGGGCAGCACCTGGCACAAAACACACCAAACCCCAAAGAAATCAAAAGTCACTTAATTGCCTCTTTTCAACATCCAATAACGCTGGGCGGCACGGTGGCGCAGCGGTAGAGTTGCTGCCTTACAGCGTTTGCAGCGCCAGAGACCCAGGTTCGATCCCGACTACGGAGTTTGTACGTTCTCCCCGTGACCTGCATGCGCTTTCTCCGAGATCTTCGATTTCCTCCCACACTCCAAAGACGTCCGGGTTTGTAGGTTCATTAGCTTGGGTTTGTATACATGATATAAGTGTAAATTGTCCCTATGTAGTTGGGGGCTTGTGTTAATGTTCGTGGATCGCTGGTCGGTGCGGACTCGGTGGGCCAAAGGGCTTGCTCACGCGCTGTTTCGCTAAACTAAACAAAAAACAGCTTTTCATTGTTCCTCGATATACGTGACAATAAACTAAACTGTAGTAGCGCGGCATGGTGACGAGGCGGTAGAGTTACTGCCTCACAGCGCCAGAGACCCGGGTTCGATCCTGATATCAGAATGCTGCCTGCACGGAGTTTGTATATTAATCAAAGGGCCTGTTTCCGCGATGTATCTCCAAACTAATCTAATACAAAGCAGGCGCGGAAATCGCTATCAAAACAAAGGGAGTGACACAATTTCTTGGCTGCCGTGCCCGTACATGCGCACACACACATGCAGGCGCATGCATATGTACACACTCGAGGCTTCGGCCGTGGGCCCTGTGGACGGTAACATCGGGAGCTAACTTGGTTGGTGACCGACTCCGAACTCCAGCAACAGCAGCTTCGTCCGCCCCGAATTGTTCACGGGGTCTGTCATCGGCCGGCGTTGGGCTTCAACATCGGGAGCCTCGATCGCCTCGATGCAGCAGTTTGATTTTAAGCCACGCCGGGCGATGAAAGGCCCCGCGAACTGGCCGATTCAGCCTTTAGAAATCGTCTGATGAAGTCCGGATTACAAAACGTGGGGGGGGTTGTCCCCCACCTCTCAAAGCATGGGGGGGGGCGAGCACCCCCCTCCCTGTCCCCCCCCCCCCCCCCCCCCCCCCCCCAGGATTTCCGCCCCAACACAAAGAGTCAATAAGAAGTACTCAAACCTTGGTGTGGTTGTGTTCACCCTCCTGCCACACATAACCCATTGTAATGAAGCTCAGAGCCGTGTGGGCCAACCGCAGCTGCTTGTGCCCAGTGAGCAGATGGGTGCCCAGAAGTTGCATCTGTGGAAGGATAAGGAAGGAGATAAATACAATGAACAAAAGAAAAATAAACACAAAATGCTGGAGTAACTCAGTGGGACAGGCAGCAGCATCTCTGGAGAGAAGGAATGGGCGACATTTCAGGTCGAGACCCTTCTTCAGACTCAGCTTGGCATTTGGAATTCCTGGCCTGTTCTTTGGGATATTTAATCCAAGGTTTCTCTCAGTTGGCCATTTATTTTAAGGTGGATTTGGTTAGTTTTAGAGATGACTTTCATATGAAGAAAGACCGGATAGACTCGGATTGTACTCGCTAGAATTTAGAAGATTGAGGGGGGATCTTATAGAAACTTACAAAATTCTTAAAGTGTTGGACAGGCTAGATGCAGGAAGATTGTTCCCGATGTTGGGAAGTCCAGAACAAGGGGTCACAGTTTAAGGATAAGGGGGAAGTCTTTTAGGACCGAGATGAGAAAAACATTTTTCACACAGAGAGTGGTGAATCTCTGGAATTCTCCGGCAGAGAAAGTAGTTGAGGCCAGTTCATTGGTTATATTTAAGAGGGAGTTAGATGTGGCCCTTGTGGCTAAGGGGATCAGGGGATATGGAGAGAAGGCAGGTATGGGATACTGAGTTGGATGATCAGCCATGATCATATCGAATGGCGGTGCAGGCTCGAAGGTCCGAATGGCCTACTCCTGCACCTATTTTCTATGTTTCTATGTTTAGAGATACAATGTGGAAACAGGTCACCGAGTCCACACCAACCAGCAATCACCTGTACATGAATTCTATCCTACACACATGGGGCTATTTACAGAGACCAATCAAACTACAAACCTGCACGTCTTTGGAGAAAATCCAAGTGGTCATAGGGAGAACGTGCAAACTCCGTGCAGACAGCACCCGAGGTCAGGATCAAACCCGGGTCTCCGGCGCTGTCAGGCAGCAACTCTACCGCTGCACCACCATGCTGGCCTGTATTCTTCAAAGATGTCTCCGACTTCCCTTGAGCGCATAAAGATGAGACTGAAGAACAATAGACAATGATAGACACAAAGTACTGGAGTAGGTCTGTGGATCAGGCAACATCTCTGGAGAACATGGATAGGTGACATCTCGGGTCGGGACCCTTGCTCAGACTGATTTAAGTCAGGCTCGCTGCATCTCCAAACTAATGTGAACTATCCATGCTCTCCAGAGATGCTACCTGACCTGCTGAGCTACTCCAGCACTTTGTGCTTATCTAAGGATAAGACAGGTAGTTAATGGTGCTTGGGATATGGCTCCCCCTCTTAACACTGCCCTGCAACAAGCAGGAACTCACTTTGTGATGTTTTCAGAACAGAACATGACCCTTACTATCTAGAGCTGCAGATAAACTCGGGCAAAGGTTAACAGAAACATGTCAGTCTGTCGGATTGTCTGTCAGCTGAAACAAATTTTTTTGAGAAAAGAGAAAAAAAATGTTTTAAAGTGGTTTGGCAGTGGGCCAGAGACTGACTTGTTCATAAACAAGTACAGGTTGCTCATGGGCCGTGCAAGGCTACAAACAAACTCTGGAGAAAAGGTTCTGGCAACGTTTCGGGTCGAGACCCTTCTTCAGACTGGTCGTACCCCAGTTATTCCTTCTGCTCCCTGTACCCATTGGGCAGTAGATACAGGAGCTTGAAAGCATTTACCACCGGACTCAGGAATAGCTACTTCCCCTCTGTTATCAGTATTCTGAACAGTCCTTCTATAATCTAGGGTACTGTCCGATTCACCTTTACCCCATTGTGGACATTAGACCCCCTTGTCAATGGATCCACTGCGCTACAATGTTGAGAACTATATTCTGTACTGTGTATTTTCCTCTTTGCTCTACCTATTGTACTTCAGTTCGGTTTGATTGTATTTAGAGTAGTAACTGATTATCAAGGTGGGCCGTGGGAGGCACAGAGGCTAACAGTGGCCAGGGATGATCTGGACGGAGTTGACATAGAAACATAGAAACATAGAAAATAGGTGCAGGAGTAGGCCATTCGGCCCTTCGAGCCTGCACTGCCATTCAATATGATCATGGCTGATCATCCAACTCAGTATCCTGTACCTGCCTTCTCTCCATTCCCCCTGATCCCTTTAGCCACAAGGGCCACTTCTAACTCCCTCTTAAATATAGCCAATGAACTGTGGCCTCAACTACCTTCTGTGACAGAGAATTCCAGAGATTCACCACTCTCTGTGTGAAAAATGGTTTTCTCATCTCGGTCCTACAAGATTTCCCCCTTATCCTTAAATTCCTTCTTCCTTGACTGCTGCAACAGGCCTTTATTGCCAACTGCAGGTTGGACTTTGAAAATGGCTCCTAAACCGGGCAACGCTTGTACATATATGGTCTCAGTGGGCTGTTTCAATGCTTTTTTTTCTCTTCTTTTTTCTTAAGCCCCCCCCCCCCACCCCCTCGGTCATGGCTGGCCATGGGTGTCTCCAGGCTTGGAGGACGCCTGTGCGTGATTTTGTTTAACGTGGGGAGACTGGTGCACAGACAGCGACCACATGGTCCTTGACAGATCTGGGCCAGGGTCCAGTGGCATGGAGTCCAAGACCCTTTTCGGCTGCAGCCTTCATCCGCCTTCCCAGCCGTTGTGACGCTCCACTAAGGTCAGCCATCATCCTCCGCCTGTTCCACTGTTGAGGTCTTGGTTGGATTGCTCTTTGTCAGAGACCTCCCCCCCCGACCTTACTGCCATGGGTGGCCCTACCAGGAGCATAGCTCCAGATGGCATCGCTCTCAGGATCTCAGGACCACACAAGCTTCTCCACCACGACAAGGTGACAATCCATGCAGAATTGTGTCCTTTGCATTGTGTGCTTAAACAGGGATAGTACTTATGTACGGCAATAATCTTACTGAGCTGCATGCAAAGAAAGAATCTCACTGCACCTCACTGTCCATCTTCAAATGCAGTGTTAAAACGCATTTGTATTCCCTGGCTTTTGACCATGCCTGAGGCTTTGCTTCTGTTTTTGGTGTTTTTGATGTTTCTTTATTTTACATGTCTTTTCCTACTATTTCTTTTGATTGTTATTTTTGGTGTGTGTTCACTTTTTTTTGCCAATGATTAGTGATGTACAGCACTTTGTTGCAGCTATGTTTGTTTTTAAAGTGCTCTATAAATAAAATTATTATTATTATTATTGTACAATATAGAACCATTGGGCAGCATGGTGGCGTAGCAGTAGAACTGCCGCCTTACGGTGCCAAAGACCCGTGTTCGACCCCGACTACGGATGCCGTCTGAACGGAATTTGTACGTTCTCCCCGCGACCTGCGTGGATTTTCTCCGAGATCTTCCGTTTCCTCCCACGTCCCAAGGACGTGGAGGTTTGCAGGGTGATTGGCTTGGTAGAAATGTATCAATGTAAAATTATCCCCAGGATGGTGTTAGTGTGCGGGGATCGCTGGTCGGCGCGGGCTCGCTGGGCCGAAGGGCCTGTTTCCGTGCTGTATCTCTAAACTAATCTAAACATTGAAGTATTGAGCTCAGGATCAAATGGTAAATGAAGGACCTACTCTGTTTACTTCGTGACGAAGTTGATGACACTCAATCAGCTGAGGGAGATTGGTGGCGATATCCATCCATGGTTGGTAGAACTTCGGAAGGTCGGACTGGTGAAATAAAGCAATCAATTATTCATCAACTCAGCTAGAGGCAAATTATGCAAAACCTGACTTTGTGCAGAGAATTGGAATGCCAATTTGTGTTTTTAAAGCTAAAATGGGGAGGTCACTGTTCCAGAAATTAACTTATCACAAGGAACATTTGGGTTATTAGAATCCAAAGTCCTGGTGTAGCTCAGCAAGTCAGGCAGCAGAGAAACATAGAAACATAAAAAATAGGTACAGGAATAGGCCATTTGGCCCTTCGAGTCAGCACCATCATTCAATATGACTATGGCTGATAATCCAAAATCAGTACCCCATTCCTGTTTTCTCCCCATATCCCTCGATTCCATCAGCCCTAAGATCTACATCCAACTCTTGGATAGATAGATAGATAGATAGATAGATAGATAGATAGATAGATAGATAGATAGATAGATAGATAGATAGATAGATAGATAGATAGATAGATAGATAGATAGATAGATAGATAGATAGATAGATAGATAGATAGATAGATAGATAGATAGATAGATAGCCTTTATTGTCATCCAATGTATATCCAGTGAATTGGCCTCCACTGCCTTCTGTGGTGGAGAATTCCACAGATTCACAACTCTCTGGGTGAAATTATTTTTCCTCATCTCAGTCCTAAATGCCCTAACCCTTATTCTTAAGCTGTGACCCCAAGTTCAGGACTCCCCCAACATCAGGAAGATTTTTCCTGCATCTAGCATGTCCAATTTTACATGTTTCTATAAGATCACCTCTCATCCTTCTAAATCCCAGTGAATATAAGCCCAGTCGATCCATTCTTTCATCTCTAGCATCTGTAACATCCCTACATAACATGAATGGGCGACGTTTTGGTCTGGGACCCTTCTTCAGACTGTCCTCCTCCATGTACCCACCTATCACTTGTGCAGGAAAGAACTGCAGATGTTGGTTTAAAACAAAGATAGACACAAAATGCTGGAGTAACTCAGCGGGACAGGCAGCATCTCTGGAAGAGCTGACTTCTCGGGTCGAGATGTCAGTCTAAAGAAGGGTCTTGACCCAAAATGACTGCTATTCCTTTTCTCCGGAGATGCTGCTTGACCCGCTGAGTCCAGAGATTCAAGCATCTGCAGTTCTTTGTGTCTCCATATTGATACCTCTGCTCCAATAGTTTAAGAGTGGCTTTGACACTTATACACACTGGCTGTATACATGAGGGTTTACTTTTGCAACCTGACCTCTGAGAGGTAGGAAGATAAGGCAGTCTGAAGAAGAGACCTTAGTTAGTTTGTTTGTTTAGTTTGGAAATGCAGCGCGGAAACAGGCCCTTCGGCCCACCAAATCTGCGCTGATCTGCAATCCCCACACATTAACATAAAGCTACACTACACTGGGGACAGTTTATAATGATACCCTGCCAATTGGCCCACAAACCCGCACGTGTTTGGAGTGTGGGAGGAAACCAGAGATTCTGGAGAAAACCCACGCAGGTCACGAGGAGAATGTACAAACTCTGTACAGACAGAACCTGTAGTCAGGATCGAACCTGGGTCTATGTAAGGCACTAACTCTACCACTGCGCCACCTGAAACATTGTTCATATCTGTCCTCCAGAGATGTTGCCTGACCCACTGTGTTACTCCAGCACTTTGTGTTCTACACTTGCTTCCAGCATCTGCAGTTCCTTGTGTATCCATTTGAGTTAGGTTTCTATGCCTCCTTGTATTTGAAGAGTATTTCTGTGGAGCGTGTGTGCTACCAATTGGTGAAGATGTGGTAGTACAAGTGGAATTACTACAACAGCATTTAAAAGGCATTTGGGACATAGAACATAGAAAACAGGTGCAGGAGTAGACCACCATTCGGCCTGCATTTGGCTCAAAATAGACACAAAAAGCTAGAGAAACTCAGCAAGATGGACTATCTCTGGAGAGGAGGAATGGGTGACGTTTCTGGGATACTGAGTTGGATGATCAGCCATGATCATATTGAATGGCGGTGCAGGCTTGAAAGGCCGAATGGCCTACTCCTGCACCTATTTTCTATGTCTATGTAACTATGTTTCGGGTTGAGACCCTTCTTCAGTCTGAAGAAGTGTCTCGACCTGAAGCGTCATCCATTCCTTCGCTCCAGAGATGCTTCCCGACCCGTTGAGTTACTCCAACATTTTGTGTCGATCTTCGGTTTAAACCAGCATCTGCAGTTCCTTCCCTATGCATTTGGCTCATGTCCTTCTAAACCTATCCTATCCATGTACCTGCCTAAACGTTTCTAAAATGTTGCGATAGTCCCTGCCTCAACGCCCTCCTCCGGCAGCTCGTTCCATGCACCCACTCAGTTGGAAGTTAAATCATGATTGAACATTTTAACACCGGTAGAAAAAGTCAATACATACCAATGGCTCTGGCAAGACAAACCCAAACTCCTCGGAGATATTAAACGCCTCCAGGTTTATGCACCTTGTATCCCTTGCCTCAGCTTCTTCCTTGTTCATTGTTCAGTGGGAAATATTAAAGGCGCTGCAGCGAAATCGGTTGAAATGTAACAATTGCTTCCAAATGTGTTTCACCCCCAGCTCGAGAGCTGGCCTCAGTAAGTGTAGATAGATAGCTGATGGTGTAAGCTGCAGTTTGGACTTTGGACACTGCTTTAAATGTTCTTTTGGAAGGCAAATATGTGTGCCATGTCATTTGCTCTGTCAAAGCATTCAGGAATAACTGGTCGGAATGTAAAAACTCACCCCCTGAGTTGGGAGGACAAATGATGTTTGCTCTTTCAAAGGCAGATCAAATAAAACAGCTGGCGAGATAAGAGAGCAGAGATAACAGGGGTTGCATCAGGAGGAGGGACATGAGGTGCAAAGTGGCTGCTCATAGTCATAAAGTGATACAGTGGGAAAACAGGCCCTTCGGCCCATCTTGCCCACACCGGCCAACATGTTCCAGCTACACTAGTCCCACTGGGCAGGTGGGACTAGTGTAGCCGGAACATGTTGGCCAGTGTGGGCAAGTTGGGCCGAAGGGCCTGTTTTCCCACTGTATCACTGGTCCATATCCCTCAAAACCTGTCCTATCCATGTACCTGTATTAACTGTTTCTTAAAAGTTGAGGCAGTCTTAGCCTCAACTACCTCCTCTGGCAACTCCTTCCATACACCCACCAGCCTTTGTGTGGAAAAAGTTACCCCTCAGATTCCCATTACATTTTTTCCCCTTCATCTTAAACCTAGGTCCTCTGGCCCTCGATTCTGGGCAAGAAATTCCATGCATCGACCCCGATCTATTCCTCTCAGGATTTTATACACCTCTATAGGATCACCCCTCATCCTCCTGTGCTCCAATGAATAGAGACCCCAGCCTACCTAACCTCTCCCTATTGCTCGCGCCCTCTAGTCCTGGCAACATCCTCGTAAATCTTCTCTGTACCCTTTCCAGTTTGACAACATCTTCGAAATGTGGCCTCACCAACGTCTTATACAACTGCAACAAAACATCACAACTTCGATACTCAATACTCTGACTGATAAAGGCCAATGATAAAGGCCAATTACAGAGTTGACGTGGAAAAGCTTTTCCCACTGAGAGTAGGGAAGATTCAAACAAGGGGACATGACATGAGAATTAAGGGACTGAAGTTTTAGGGGTAACATGAGGGGGAACTTCTTTACTCAGAGAGTGGTAGCTGTGTGGAATGAGCTTCCAGTGAAGGTGGTGGAGGCAGGTTCGTTTTTTTCATCATTAAAAACCAAAATTGGATAGTTATATGGATGGGAAGGGAATGGAGGGTTATGGTCTGAGGTATATGGGACTAGGGGAGATTATGTGTTCGGCACGGACTAGAAGGGTCGAGATGGCCTGTTTCCGTGCTGTAATTGTTATATGGTTTGTTATATGGTTAATGTGCCAAAAGCCTTTTTGACCACCCTATCTACCTGCGACTCCACCTTCAGGGAACCATCTACCTGCGACTCCACCTGCAGGAACCATCCACCTGTACTCCTAGATTCCTCTGCTCTACAACACTCCCCAGAGACGTACCATTCACTGTGTAGGTCCTGCCCATGTTAGACATCCCAAATTGCATCACCTCACATTTTTCTGTATTAAATTCCATCAACCATTCTTCAGCCCACCTGGCCAACCGATCAAGATCCTATTGCAATGTTTCACAACCATCTTCACTGTCTGCAAAACCACCCACTTTTATATCATCTGCAAACTTGCAAATCTGAAGGGGCTGTCCCACTTGGGCGTCATTTGTACACCACGCAGGTGGCGCGCGTCACTGGGGCGCCGTGCACGACCGCGCGTCACTGCCTACGTCACCACGCACCATGCACGCATCACGTGCGCGTAAATTATGTCACGTAAATTACACACAAAGTACGCCCAAGTGGGACAGGCCCTTTACCATGTATGTTGGCATCAATAATGCTGAAGAGGAAATGGTTGGGAGCCTCAAGTTCCTTGGCATAAATATCACCAATGCAGGCCATTCTCCAATGACTCTTACAAAGTTCTACAGATGCACCTCAGAAACCATAAGGAGGTTTCCACAGTCTATAGCTCTCAATAGACAATAGACAATAGGTGCAGGAGTAGGCCATTCGGCCCTTCGAGCCAGCACCGCCATTCAATGTGATCATGGCTGATCATCCCCAATCAGTACCCCGTTCCTGCCTTCTCCCCATATCCTCTGACTCCACTATTTTTAAGAGCCCTATCTAGCTCTCTCTTGAAAGCATCCAGAGAACCCGCCTCCACCGCCCTCTGAGGCAGAGAATTCCACAGACTCACCACTCTCTGTGAGAAAAAGTGTTTCCTCGTATCCGTTCTAAATGGCTTACTCCTTATTCTTAAATTGGGGCCCCTGGTTCTGGACACCCCCTCGTTTCCCTTCCCTCTGACTCTCAGTCTGAAGAAGGGTCCCGACCCGAAACGGCACCTATTCCTTTTCGCCAGAGATGCTGCCTGCCCCGCTGAGTTACTCCAGCTTGTTGTGTCCATCTTCAGGTGCTCCCTCATTGTGACACAGGGAATCAACTCAACCGCTCATGTCATAAGTGATAGGAGCAGAATTAGGCCATTTGGTCCGGCCATTCTCAATGACTCTTACAAGTTCTGACAGATGCACCTCAGAAACCATAGGAGTTTCCACAGTCTATAGCCTCATATACCATCAAGTCTACTCCGCCAGTCAATCGTGGCTGACCTTAAGGATAAGGGGGAAATCCTTAAGGATAAGGGGGAAATCCTTGCTAAAACCTCAGATGAGAAATGACTCTTTCTTTTTTCACACAGAGAGTAGCTCTCAATGACAATATCTCTGGAACATTCTCTGCCACAGAGGGTAGATCATCCCCAATCAGTTCCTGCCTTCTCCCCATATCTGACTTGGCTATATTTAAGAGGCAGGAGTTACATCTCTGTGAGAAAAAGTGTTGGCCCTTGTGGCTAAGGGGATCAGTTCTGGGGTATGGACTCTCAGAGAACCCGAAACGCAGGTACGCCAGGGCCGCCTGAGTTGATGACTCAGCTTGTTGTGTCCATGATCAGGTATTGAATCCCTCATTGTGTGCAGGAATCAACTCAACCGCTCATGTCATAAGTGATAGGAGCAGAATTAGGCCATTTGGCCCATCAAGTCTACTCCGCCAGTCAATCGTGGCTGATCTATCTATCTCTCCCTCCTAATCCCTTTCTCCTGCCTTCTCCCCATAACACCCGTATCCTCACAGAACGGGGTTTGTCCACTCACCCCCATTCCAGTGTGCAGCAGGTTAAAATACAGCCTCATATACAACCCAAAGACATGCTATCTTGCAGGTTAATTGTGGATTTGATTTCTGGACACGGAAATTGGAGGTTTGGTATTTTTGTTTTTAAAAGAGTTTTTGGCTATAAAGCCACACCTTGTCTGGCATGTTGACAGGAGTGGCTGCTCCAGTGGGCTCCGGAGATGTGCCAGTGGTCTGCCTGTCACCTCCGGCTGGCTTCCTTGCATTGAAATCTGCATTCGGCTATTGTTTCAGTCTCAAGGGCGAGCGGCACATTGTGATGTCCACATTTCCTATTGTGCCGCCTTTCATTGGAGTCACTCCTCCTCAGTAAAAGTAGGTTGTCTGAAGAAGAGCCTCGACCCGAGACCCATGTCACCCTTTCCTTCTCTCCAGAGATGCTGCCCATCCCGCTGAGTTACTCCAGCATTTTGTGTCTATCTTCTGTATGAAAATTGACTTCAGGTAACCCTTGTTTTTTTTCTCTCTCCCCATCTCTCCCCCTTCCTAGTTCTCCGACCAGTCTGACTGAACCCCTGATTAAATTTTATCTCTGTAAGCTTCGTTGTCACCTTCTCCTAGCTAACAATGATCTATTCCACACTTTCCTTGATCTCACCCCTTTTGATGTTTTGTGTTCACTTCCTTATCTCTGTGTCTCCCTCTTCCCTGATTCTCAGACTGAGGAAAGGTCTCGACCAGAAACGTCACCCATTCCTTCTCTCAATCAATCAATCAATCAACTTTTATTGTCATCTTGCAAGCAACAGTTGTACAGTGCAAAATGAAAAGACGTTTCCCAGGGAATAGCGGAGCATCGCACATGAAATTTAAAACATTTCACACATAATAACTCTAAAAACAATCCAGTCCCTGATGGAACAGTATAAATAGTTAAAAGCAGGTAAAAAAACAACGTTAAAATACAGTAAAAACCAATCATAAAAATGTCCGGGGCAGCTGATTTGAGTGGCCAGTGCCAGTTATTAAAATGGCCAGTCCCAAGCCGCAGAATCAGGTGACTGTGAGTACAGAGTGACTGTTTAGCAGCCTCACAGCCTGTGGCAGGAAGCTGTTTAGCAGTCTTGTAGTCCGGGCTTTGATGCTGCGATATCTCTTGCCTGATGGCAGGAGATCCAGGTGTGTGTGGAGGGGGTGCTGCCCCGGGTCCAGAGATGCTGCCTGTCCCTCTGAGTTACTCCAGCATTTTGTGTCTATTTTACATTGTTTAACAATTACCACCCTGGCATCCATTCTGCCCTGGTTCCTCTTGGGCGAATGCAGAGTGGAGTGGAACTCAAGACTATTTACTCCACAAAATTGCTGGAGTAACTCAGCGGGACACGCAGCATCTCTGGAGAGAAGGAATGGGTTACGTTTCGGGTCGAGAGCCTTCTACAGACTGGTTAGGGACAAGGGAAACGAGAGATATAGACAGTGATGTGGAGAGATAAAGAACAATGAATGAAAGATATGCAAAAAATGTAACGATGATAAAGGAAACAGGCCAGTGTTGGCTGTTCAGTGGTACTTTATTGTCTCAAGTCTCTGGACGAATTGATATTCTTTGTGTTGTAAACAATGAAGCAAAATCATATTAAACCGTGAGCACAACAAACCCGATGATTGTACACAAAAAAGGAAACTCAGGCAGCAGCATCTATGGAGCGAAGGAAATAGGCAGTTTCGGGCTGAAACCCTTCTTCAGACTGATCGGGGGCAAGTGGGCGGGGACAAGAAAGGAAAAAGGATTGAGCCCGAAGGCTTTGTGTTGGAGAACAGGGGAACTGGGGAAGGGGAGGAGACAGCAAGGACTAACAAAATTGGAAGAATTCGATGTTCAGCCCCAGGATGCAGACTCCCCAAACGGAATATGAGGTGCTGTTCCTCCAATTCCCGGTGCTGCTCGCTGTGGCCATGGAGGAGACCCAGGACAGAGAGGTCGGAGGTGGAGTGGGAGGGGGAGTTGAAGTGCTGAGCCACCGGGAGGTCAGCTTGGTTATTGCGGACCGAGCGGAGGTGTTCGGCGAAACGATCGCCCAACCTCCGCTTGGTCTCACTGATATAGATCTGCTGACATCTAGAGCAGCGGACGCAATAGATGAGGTTGGAAGAGATGCAGGTAAATCTCTGTCGCACCTGGAACGATTGCTTGGGTCCTTGAACGGAGTCGAGGGGGGAGGTAAAAGGACAAGTGTTGCATCTCTTGCGGTTGCAAGGGAAAGTGCCCGGGGCATTGAATAAAAATCATAGATTGCACTGTGGTAGAACACAATGAGTTACAATGTTTCCAGAACTATCTGGTTTTCTTCAAGTTTAGGTTTTTAGTTTTTAGTTTTAGAGATACAGTGCAGAAATAGGCCCTTCGGCCCACCTGGTCTGCACCGATCAGCCATCCCTGCACACGGACATTAGCATTATCCTACACTCACTGGGGACAATTTTACATATTTACCAAATCAATTAACCTACAAACCTCTCCATCTTTGGTGTGTGGGAGGAAACCGAACATCTCTGGATCAGTTCTCTGGATGCTTTCATAGAAACATAGAAAATAGGCGCAGGAGTAGGCCATTCGGCCCTTTGAGCCTGCGCCGCCATTCAATATGATCATGGCTGATCATCCAACTCAGTATCCTGTACCTGCCTTCTCTCCATACCCCTTGATCCCTTTAGCCACAAGGGCCACATCTAACTGCCTCTTAAATATAGCCAATGAACTGGCCTCAACTACCTTCTGTGGCAGAGAGTTCCAGAGATTCACCACTCTCTGTGTGAAAAATGTTTTTCTCATCTCGGTCCTAAAGGATTTCCCCTTTATCCTTAAACTGTGATCCCTTGTCCTGGACTTCCCCAACATCGGGAACAATCTTCCTGCATCTTTCAAGAGTGAGCTAGATAGGGCTCTTAAAGATAGCAGGGTCAGGGGATATGGGGAGATAGCAGGAACGTGGTACTGATTGGGGATTTTCAGTCATAATCACATTGAATGACGGTGCTGGCTCGAAGGGCCGAACGGCCTACTCCTGCACCAATTGTCTAGTGTCTATCTTGGAGAAAACCCACGCAGGTCACGGGGAGAACGTACAAACCCCGTGTGGACAGCACCCGTAGTCTGGATCAAACCCAGGTCTCTGGCGCTGTAAGACAGAAGTGCCACCGTGCCGCCCTAGTTGGGATGTCATGATGCAGGTGTATGTAATGTTAGTATGTCCACAATGTTGCCGCATTGCGTGCAGTGCTGATTCATGCTACCACAGGACCATAATTCAGCTAGTGAAGGCGCCAAAAAGATTTGCAAGAATTTGCAAGAAGGCTTGAGTAATAGGGAAATGTACAAGGTTGTTAGCAGGACTTTCATGAGAATGGTGCTAGGACTTAAGGGCCTGAGCCAGAGTGAGAGGTTGAGCAGGCTCGGACTTTACTCCTTGGAGTGCAGGACGATGAGGGGTGATCTTATAGAGGTGTATAAGATCATGAGAGGAATAGATCGGGTAAAAGGACAGAGTCTTTTAGAAAGACGGTCTTTCCTACATCCTATCTCTGCCTCTCAGAATTTTAAATGAGCGTTTTAGATAAGCATTAGACACAAACAGCTGGAGTAAGTCAACGGGTCAGGCGGTATCTCGGAAGAAAAGGAGAAGGTGACGTTTTGGGTCGAGACCCTTCTTTAGATGTACAAACCTATCCTGGTCAGCTGGTATGAGTTGGGCCGAAGGGTCTGCCTCCATGCTGTTTTGTGGTTTCAATGGTTTCTTGATTGTCACATGCATTAGGAACAGAGACAAATATTGTTTGCATCCCTTCAGTGAGATATGATGTTCATGTGCTGTACTGTTTTTAGGATATGTAACATTATCCAGAGTCTGATCGCAATCAGTGCTCGGTGACATGTGTTTCAACTTCAGAGTTGTGTCTTGAATTTTATTAAGGATTTGTTTTTAAATTTGCATTGCAATAAATCAGCCCAGGGCTTCTGTGCATGCAACTGGTCTGAAGTGGGAAAGGGAGGTGAAAATGGCTTGGGTGCTGAGAGTGGTATTTGTGGGAGTCATTGATTCCATCCATACTTCTTGGTCGTTACGTCAGGAAAAAATTAGAAACTAGGCTACGAGGCACAGGAAACCATGGGGGGAAAAGAAATGTCACAGGAGGAGGCACGTTGGTGCAGCAGTAGAGTTGCTGCCTTACAGCGCCAGAGACTTTGTTTCGATTCTGACTACGGGTGCTGGCCGGTTGCATCGTGGCTTGGTTCGGCAACTTGAGTGCCCTGGAGAGGAAAAGACTACAAAAAGTAGTAAACACTGCCCAGTCCATCATCGGCTCTGACCTTCATTCCATCGATGGGATTTATCGCAGTCGCTGCCTCAAAAAAGGCTGGCAGTATCATCAAAGACCCACACCATCCTGGCCACACACTCATCTCCCTGCTGCCTTCAGGTAGAAGGTACAGGAGCCTGAAGACTGCAACAAGGACAGCTCTCTGGTTGCGGTAGTATTACCCGAACACCAGCACTATCCTCCACACTGGGGGCAATTTACAATTTTTAACCAAGCCATGTCTTTCGGAATGTGGGAGGAAACTGGAGCACCCGGAGAAAATCCACGCAGGTCACAGGGAGAACGTACAATACAAACTCCGTACCGCCAGCACCCATAGTCAGGATCGAAACAAAGTCCCTGGCGCTGTGAGGCACCAACTCTACCAACGTGCCTCCTCCTGTGACATTTATTTTGCTCCCAAGGTTTCCTGTGCCTCGCAGCCTAGTTTCTAATTTCCTCTTGACGTAACGACCTCCCGTTCCAACTTCAGACCGGTTGGCGTGCACAGAATCCGTGGGCTGATTTATTACAATGCACATTTTTTTTTCCTTTGTAAAATTCAAGACATGTTTGAAATTGAAACACATTTCACATTTCTGTGGATAATGTTACATATCCTAAAGACAGTACAACACCCGAACATCATCTCTCACTGAACCCGAAGCGTCACCCGTTCCTTCTCTCCAGAGACGCTGCCTGACCCACTGAGCGTTTTGTGTTCTAACTTCGATTTAAAACATCATCTGCAGTTCTTTCCTACACAGGAACAGGCACCCTTCAGTCCATAATGTCCATGTCGAAGATGATGCCAAGATCAACTCATCTCATCTGCTTGCTCATGATTCATGTCCCTCTACATCCATTCCCAGCATTGAAGATGTCATTATCAACGTTGTTCATCCAGCAGCATGGTAATGGGACAGTTTGGTGTAAAAAGAAGTTTTCATAACAAGAGGATTTCAGTATAGGAGTAAAGAGGTCCTTCTGCAGTTGTATAGGGCTCTGGTGAGACCACATCTGGAGTATTGTGTACAGTTTGGGTCTCCTAATTTGAGGACATCCTTGTGATTGAGGCAGTGCAGCGTAGGTTCACGAGATTGATCCCTGGGATGGCGGGACTGTCATATGAGGATAGAATGAAAAGACTAGGCTTGTATTCACTGGAGTTTAGAAGGATGAGGGGAGATCTTATAGAAACATATAAAATTATAAAAGGACTGGACAAGCTAGATGCAGGAAAAATGTTCCCAAAGTTGGGCGAGTCCAGAACCAGGGGCCACAGTCTTAGAATAAATGGGAGGCCATTTAAGACTGAGGTGAGAAAAAAAACTTTTTCACCCAGAGAGTTGTGAATTTATGGAATTCCCTGCCACAATGGGCAGTGGAGACCAAGTCACTGGATGGATTTAAGAGAGAGTTAGATAGAGCTCTTGGGGCTCAAGGGATATGGGGAGATGGTAGGCACGGGTTATTGATAGGGGACGATCAGCCATGATCACAACGAATGTCGGTGCTGGCTCAACGGGCCGAATGGCCTCCTCCTGCACCATGTTTCTATGTAAAATGCCTCGGTTAGATCTGCCATATGTGTATTTACAGAGGAAGGACAGGTCAAAACAAAAGCACCAAACGGTGAAAGACTCTTGTTTAAAAAATATGAGCAGTACGTATATCCTAACATATGGGTTTAGTTTAGTTTGGGGATAAAAATGTGAAAACAGGCCCTTCGGCCCACCGAGTCCATGCTGATCAGCGATCACCCGTACACTAGTTCTATCCTACACACTAGGGACATTCATTTACAGAAACCAATTAATCTACAAGCCTGCACATTTGTAGAATGTGGGATGAAACCGAGTGGCAAATCAAACTAAAGCACCAGAGAAAACCCACGCAGTCACAGGTAGAATGTCCAGACAGCAGCCGTAATCAGGCTGGAAATCAGATTCTGGCATCGTGAAACAGCAGCTCGAAAGGCATGTGAGTTTGCAGGTTAAATGGCTCTCTGCAAATTGTGTCAGGTGGAACATAGATAACATAGAATTAGTGCGAACGGGTGACCGTTGGACAGCAGGGACTCGGTGGGCAGAAGGGCCTCTTCCCATACTGTAACTTCCAATCAATAAAAAACATCAAATTAGAAAAAAAATCACCTTTATTGCATTATTGTCCTTTGCACAGATTAAATAAAAGCCATCTGTAATTCATTTGTGCATAATCTCTTTACATCTCTTAAGAAAAAAATAATCAGTTATTCTTGAAAATGTTATATACGACTCATTTTAAAACAAAAAGTGCAAATATTCAAGTGAAGAAAGATATAGGATATACAACGATCCCTGGGGTCCCTGGGAGCAAGTGTGGACTCCAAGATTCTATAAAACGGCATAGATTTCATTACCAACCCAGTCCTCAGAGTCACTTAATTTCATCCGCGCAGTCGGTGTTTGGAATCTAAAAATAGACAATACACTTGTGGCTGCAGCATCCTGTCATTCTCTGTAAAGGTCACCGGCAAAATCGCTCAGCTCATAGTCAAGTTATGGTCTTTGTTTGGGAAGGAACTGCAGATTCTGGTTTACGCCGAAGATAGACGCAAAAATGCTGGAGTAATTCAGCAGGACAGGCCGCATCTCTGGAGAGAAGGAATGGGTACCACTGAAGAAGGGTCTCAACCCAAAACATCACCCATTCCTTCTATCCACAGATGCTGCGTGTCCCTCTTGAGTTGCTCCAGCACTTTGTGTCTTTGCTTTACTGCTTCCAGTACAATACACAGCATGCCTCGAGGCTACTTCTGACAAAGTCACATGTAATTCAGATGACAAAAATCCAAAATACCATGCCTCTATAAACTGTCTTAATCCCAGATTTAAAACCCCATCTCTAAATGGGTCTATAAAAAAAAACTCTACATAAAACAAAACTTTGTTATAATGTTACTGTAAACTAAAAATACTAAAGACTGGTTGTTGCATTGTTGAATAGAATTAAGGGCCTGTCCCACTGTATGTGGTAATTCAAGAGTTCTCCCGAGTTTTGCACTGATTCGAACTCGGAGAATGTCCATAGCGGGTCCGTAAGAGTTTGTGGATGTCTCGTAGCGGCTCGTACGGGTAAAAAGTAACCATTTTTTTCATCATGAGTATTTTTTTACTCGTGGACGTGTTTTGAAAAAACATCACGGGTTTACCAGATTTCCTGAGTACCTACCGTTACTTGTACGAGCCGCTACGAGACATCCACGAACTCCTACGGACCCGCTACTGACATTCTCCGAGTTCGAATCAGGGGAAAACTCGGGAGAACTCTTGAATTACCTCGTACAGTGGGACAGGCCCTTGAAGTGTCGGTCGAGGAAATTGTTTGTCAATTTCAATGCCGTGCCAATTTCAATCCCTTGTCAATTTCAATGCCTTGTTAATTTCAATAGCCTCCACATTGAAACTAGCAGCATGTGTTCTTGAAGACATCATCTATTATAAAAAGGTCTGTAATATCGAGGGTTTATTGTAATAAAATTTAGACTGTTGTTTATCTAACATTTGCACATTTAATAGAAATTAAATGTTTCTCTGTTCAAAGCGTGTTGCGGGAACCCACAAATAGCAAAATATTGTGTCAGCATCCAGCCCATGGTTAATCCTACAGTCTGTGCAAGCACTGGAACAATATCAGTTTAACAACTACAGATTTCAAAGCATCACTACTGGGTATCATTTTTTGAACCGCAGATGATCAATTCATTTTTTAATTAAGAAATAGTCACAGCGTAAGTTTTTTTTACATGGTTCTGGGCTGTAATAATATTGACTAAACATACCAAATCCCAAATCACAGTGTCATTTATTTCCTTGTTGTAGATTCAAAGACTATTTGGCTTTACAGCACGTGTCTGTGTCAGTACAGGTCCACCACTGATTTTCCACTGAAATTGACAAGGCATTGAAATTGACAAGCCATTGAAATTGACAAGGCATTGAAATTGACGGCATTGAAATTGCCAAGGTTCCAGAGCCTTTCTGGATGAACTTCTTTTGCTGGAACAACAGAGGTCACGGCCTCTGAGAGGAGTCCACAGATACCGGAACATGCCGCCGGGGGGTGGCGAGATACCGACTCCCAAAGTTGGTTATGGGAACAGATCCGCTGGCTCTGGCCAGGTTAGAGTTCCAGAGCCCCGGTCGCATGGGGGCAAATTCGGCCTGATGATATGTGTGGAAGTGCCGATGAGGTAGAGGTCGGCCGCCTCACCCAGCCTAAGCACCCCACTTTTGGGGGGACTTCTGCGGGGGGGGGGGGGGGGGGGATTTCAAGTGCGCTCTCGGAATTTTGTACGGATCAAAGGAAGTGCCGGAACGCCAATTGCCGGAAAATCGGTGGTGGACCCCTCTCCGAACTACCGATCAATTGAGTACAAACCCTTGGTCATCGTGTTGTGGACATAATGTATTGGAGGTGGAATTTGCAAATATCACACTCATCTGAACTCGGCAACGCGCATTTTTGGTGAAAATGTTCGTCTTGAATCTACAGCAAATAGCATGTGGTTTGTGACACAAAGTGCAAGGGGTTATAAAGAACCCTCAGCACATCTGGCCCAGAATTGTCCTCTCCACACAGTATGAAACCTAAAGTAATTGAGAGTAAATGCTAGTAAAATGAAAAGCCACACATCGCTGCAAATGAGGTGCCAAATTCATGTGCAGAATTCATTTGCACAACTAGGTTCATTTTACAGCTAGCCACCACTGTGTAACGAGGGATTAACTTTTAACCCAGTCTGATGACCCTCCACAAATGCTGCCTGTCCCGCTGAGTTCCTCCAGCACTCTGCATTTTGTTCAAGATTCCAGCATCTTACCGAATAGTGCAAGGCCTGCATAGAGTGGGTGTGGAGGGGATGTTTCCACTGGTGGGAGAGTCTCGCACCAGAGGCCGCCACAACACCATGCGCCCAACACTCCAATGGTTCTATATGATCACGTGTACCAAGGTGCAGTGAGGTTCTTTCTTTGCATACAGATCAGGAAGATTACTGCCACGAACAGAAGATGGAGAGTGATGGTGGAAGGGCATTGTAGAAGCTGGATGTCTGGAGTCGGAATAAGAGCGTGCCGTCCAGCTGATAGCTATCACGCGTTGCAATCTTCGTGACTCGTAAAATAAATTAGTCGTCAGTAATAATGGACTGTTCTGTTCCACACATTGCTGGGCACTCAGGCATGTGGTGGCTGGTGACTATGAGCAAGTGGTTTGAATGCTGAGACATCGGGCGCTTGGTAAGTTAGTAAAAGCGTAAATCACACGCACTTCAGACCATCGCGAGCGACAAAGAAAAGCCGAGTCGGAGGTATTCAGTTGCAACGTCCTTCCATGATTGGGAACCGCACACGCAGTTTGTTCGAGGAGCTGGGAAGCGAAGAATGTATGGTGCAGGAATTTAAAAAAAACACCACTGATTTATCTGGCTCAGGTAGAATAGTCAGTCGACACTCGGGAAGCAGGGCAGGAGGAGAGTATACAGAGCATTGATCATAGAACTATCTGTACAGGGTAGATACAGTGCAAGTTTAACAGTACTCTTATACCCTCTGGGGCGGGTACACCGGTCTTGAAGGCGCGGGTCGAGGGGGGCGGTGGCCTGGAATTAAACAAAGGGAAAGAAGAGGTTTCAGTAAAATCAGCATACATTTATTACAATGCTCAGATTTGTTCGATAGTTGGAATAGATCAATTGTTCAGCTTAAAACGAGCGCCGCAAAGTGCCGGAGTAACTCAGCGGGTGATAAGGAAGTGACGTACCTGGATGGCGAAAGCTGTGATGGTCTGGCTATGTATGTTGGCACTGCTGTTCTTGTTGGACCAACCTGCTGACAAGAAAATAAAATCAATGAACGAACGAGATTGAGTCATAGAGTCATCGAGTGATACAGCGTGGAAGCATGCCCTTCGGCCCAACTTGCCCACACCAACCAACATGTCCCATCTGCACCAGTCCCACCTGCCAGCATTTGGCCCATGTCCCTCCAAACCTGTCCTATCCATGTCCCTGTCTAATTGTTTCTTATATGTTGGGATAGTCCCTGCCTCAACTACCTCCTCTGGTAGCTCGTTACATACGCCCACCACCCTTTGTGTGAAAAAGTTACCCCTCAATAGACAATAGGTGCAGGAGTAGGCCATTCTGACCTTCGAGCCATCACCGCCATTTAATGTGATCATGGCTGATCATCCCCAATCAGTACCCCGTTCCTGCCTTCTCCCCATATCCCCTGATTCTGCTATTTTTAAGAGTCCTATCTAGCTCTCTCTTGAAAGCATCCAACCTGCCTCCTTTAAGGCGGAGAATTCCACAGATTCACCACTCTCTGTAAGAAAAAGTGTTTCCTCGTCTCCGTTCTAAATGGCTTACTCCTTATTCTTAAACTGTGGTCCCTGGTTCTGGACTCCCCCAACATCGGGAACATGTTTCCTGCCTCTAGCGTGTCCAAACCTTTAACAATCTTACATGTTTCAATGAGATCTCCTCTCATCCTTCTGAACTCTAGAATGTACAAGTCCAGCTGCTCCATTCTCTCAGCATATGACAGTCCTGCCATCCCGGGAATTAACCTTGTGAACCTACGATGCACTCCCTCAATAGCAAGAATGTCCCTCAGATTCCTATTAAATCTTATCCCCTTCATCTTAAACTCATGTCCTCTGGTTCTCGAATGCTCTACTCAGGGCAAGAGACTGTGCATCTATCTAATCTATTCCGCTAATGATTTTATACCCCTCTATAAGATCAGCCTCTTGCGCTCCAAGGAATAGAGTCCTATCCTGCTCAACCTCTGCCTATAGCTCAGACCCTCGAGTCCTGGCAAAACATCGTAAATCTTCTCTAAATCCTTTCCAGCTTGACAATTTTTTAACTCGGGACTGCAACATGCAAACAAAAATCACTGCCAGTAATCTTATAACATAGAGGTGTACAATATCATGAAATGAATAGATCGGAAAAACGCAGAGTCTCTTGCCAGAGTAGGGGAATCGAGAACCAGAGAACATAGGTTTAAGGTGAGGGGGGAAAGATTTTATAGGAACCGGAGGGGTAACTTTTTACACAAATGGTTGTGAGTGTATGGAACGAACTGCCGGAGGTGGGTAGTTGAGGCAGGTACTATCACGACTTATACAAAACATTTTGACAGGTATAGTCTAGTGGGATATGGGTCAAATGCAGGCAGATTTAAATGTAAGGGGAAAGTATACGTTAAATTACGGAGGAATCTTTGGGTCCAAGTCCATAGCTCCCTGCAAGTGGTAATACAAGTAGATAGAGTGGTAGAGAAGGCGTAGGGTATGCTCGCCTTCATTGTTCGGGGCATTAAGTATAAGAGTCAGGAAGTCATGATGCAGCTACATAGGACGTGGGTTAGGCTGCATTTGTAATATAGCGTGCAGTTCTGGATACCTCATTACAGGAAGAAGTCGAGGCTTTGGAGAGAGTGCAGAGGATGTTCACCAGAAAGTTGCAGTTCCCAGTTTCTACACTTAACCAGAATGCTGCCTGGATTACATGAAATTAGCTGTAATGAGATGGTGAACAAATTTGGTTCCTTTTCTCTGGATCTCTGGAGGTTGTGGGAAGAGCTGATAGAAGTATATTAAATAGTAAACTCTCGTTATAATGGGCCACAGGGAGGGAGAATTAGTGTATGTTACAGTAGACCCTTGTTATAACTACCATGTGGCGGAAACTGGTGTCAGTATAGTAAACCTTTGTTACAATGGACAATGGCGGTGGGGATTGGTGTGTGTTACTGTAATCTCTTGTTATAATGGGCCATGGGGGTGGGGGAGAGGTGTGTGTTACAGTAAACCTTTGTTATAATGGGCCATTGGGGGGGATGGTGTGTGTTACAGTAGACCCTTGTTATAATGGGCCATTGAGGGGGGGGGGGGGGGTCGCGTTTAATTGCATGTGTTACCGTTGTAACGGACACTGGGGGAATGGTACCATTCATGCCAATTGCCCGCTATAACCGAGTAAGGGTTTTTCCCCATTGGCATCAGTGGGTTGGAGCGCTGATCAGAATCCTGGAGCCTCGTCACTGCGAGCCCAGAGGGACGTCCCTCACCACAGGGAGCGCAGTGGGCGCAAGAACGCCACCTGGCATTACCTTGACCGCCATTGCCTCTGCTGCTGGTTCCCACAGTCAGAGACTGAGAGTAAAACAGGCGGTGTAACGGGGTGTGGACACCCCTGTCCCGCTCTAACTGAGACTCCCACGACCAAAGTGCCCGCCCAGAGTTCAAGGTGAAAGGCCATCCACCTTCAACATTAACTCCGTTTCTCATTCTGAAGACACTAACCTGTTGAGTGTACAAGGTTCTTAACAACTATAAAATGATTTTTGTTACTGCAAGGTAAAAATACTAAAGGCTGTTTAATACATTGTCTAATAGTTATGTGCTGATCAAAGTCATGCCCAATTTCAATTTCAATGCCTTGTCAATTTCAACGGCCTTGTCATTTCAACGGCCTTGTCAATTTCAACGGCCTTGTCAATTTCAACGGCCGTGTCAATTTCAATGGCCTTGTCAATTTCAATGGCCTTGTCAATTTCAATGCCCTTGCCAATTTCAAAGGCCTTGTCAATTTCAACGGTCTTGTCAATTTCAATGGCCTTGTTAATTTCAATGTCCTTGTCACCGTCAATGCCTTGTCAATTTCAATGGTCTTGTCAATTTCAACGGCCTTGTCAATTTCAACGGCCTTGTCAATTTCAATGGCCTTGCAATTTCAATGACTTGCCAATAGGCTTGTCAATTCCTATGGTCTCGTCAATTTCAATGACCTCCACAGTGTCTTCTTAAAGAAACCACTATAGCCATAATCCATTATAAAGAGGTTTGTGATAATGAGGGTTTACTGCACTGGAAGTGACAGTGCATTATACTTGGTCTTTGATATTCAGTTCTATTAAGTTTAACATTAGTGGCCAGGGATAAATATCTAGGCAGAGGTTAGCTGATTGGATGCATAATAGACGACCAGGCACAGTAACAGCATCGTACAATTCCTCCTGAGGGTATTGTTACAAGATTTTCTTCCATCTGCCCAAAGGCATTCAAATTTTTTTTGGCTCTGACAGCCACCCACATGGCACCATGTAGATGCTGTGACTGTTAAAGGTAAACTCATGGAGAATTAGCAGCATGCAAAATTGATTCAAAGCAGCGAAGCACAAAAAAAATGCAGATGCTTCAAATCTGGAATAGAAGCAGAAAAGGCCGGCATTTACTCATCAGGGCTGTCAGAAACAATTCAGATGAAGGGCCATGGACCCAAAACATTATTTCTGTCCGCCCTTCACGTCTGGCTTTGGCAATTTTCTGCTTTTATCTGAGATTCAAACTTTTGTACAAAACACAAAGTTCTCCGAATTTGCCTGCCTTGTAAAAGGGCAAATGGAAATCGTAAAGTAATCAAACGGTTACAAGGTTACAGGGCACCTGTGTTGCTGCCATGAACACTGGATTGAGTTGTGTTTGTTGCTCTGTGTCTGTGGGAGGTGCATGATTGGGCACTGTTGTTAGATCATTCTGAAGAAAGGAATGCTGAGGTCCCAGTGTGAAATCAGCTGTAGAGTCATAGTAATCATAGAGTGATACAGCGTGGAAACAGGCCTTCCGCCCAACTCGCCCATGCCAACCAACATGTCCCAGCTACAGTAATCTCACCTGTCTGCGTTTGGCCCATGTCCCTCCAAACCTGTCCTACCGATATACCTGTCCAACTGTTTCTTCAATGCTGGGATAGTCACTGCCTCAACTACCTCTTCTGGCAGCTCGTTCTGTACACTCAAGCTGCACCCTTTCTGCAGCCTTTGTGTGAAAAAGTGTGAAAAAGTCACCCCTCAGATTCCTATTAAACCTTTTCCCCTTCACCTTAAACCTTAGGGCTAATAATGCAAAAACTACAAAGGGAAAAACGTTCTAAAGATCATATCTATCTTTGTTCGTGGAACAGTCTAGTTTAACTGTTCGCAATGACTGTTCCATTTGAGGCTCTTTAAATAAATCCTTGGATTTCCTTATCTGATCTTTGTGGTGTGTTTTTAAGTTTTCAATAACAGCCTCAGCTGTTGGGTAGGGACACAGTCGTCGAATATCTTTCAAGTACATTCATCTCCAGTATTTGTCACTGTGAACAATTGCAAAGAAATGGTTCTTTATGATTACGTGTACCAAGGTACAGTGAAATTATTTTCTTTGCATACAGATCTGTAAGTATTGCCGTGCATAGGTCATAAGGAACAGGAGTAGAATTAGGCCCATCAAGTCTACTCTGCAATTCATTAACAGCTGATCTATCTCTCCCTTCTAACCACATTCTCCTGCCTTCTCCCAATAACCTCTGACACCTGTACTATTCCTGAATCTATCTATCTCTGCCTTAAAAATATCCACTGACTTGGTCTCCACAGCCTTCTGTGGCAAAGACTTCCACAGATTCACCACCCTCTGACTAAAGAAATGTCTCCTCACCTCCTTCCTAAAAGAACGTCCTTTAATTCAGAGGCTCTCCCACTGATGGAATCATCCTCTCCACATCCAGAACGTTCTCCCCTTAGCCCGATTAAGTACAGAATCAGCCCACTGAGTCCAAATACAAGGGTCGCCAAGTTTGGTCACCATTTGCAAAGTCCCAGCTACAGCCACAAAGGCCTGTTGCAGTCGTTGCAATTGCATCCACAAAAAAAAAGAATTAGTTTTAAAAAATGTAGTTAGAAAGGAAATGCAGTTCACGCCGAATTTGACAGAGATTTTATCATGCCCCTTGTGTAAATGTGGCCAGCTTCTACTTGATAGTAAATGCAGCTAAATGTTTGGCAGGTCCATTTCAAGGCAAATTTCCACATAGAATGCAGGGGAACTTTGTGCATGGTTTTTTTTTAAACAAAGGTTCCACCTCCCTGCAGCAACATTTCATAAAAAGCCAAAGCAGGCGGGCGGTACATCAGCTCTGCGAACATCCCACGAGCTTTCCCTGAGGATTCATGAAGACAAATTACCTGTTGGTCTGGCAAGAACTGGACCTGGTGTTTTTAAAATAAAAAAATATTATTGCTACACCTCAAAGAGCAAAACAACAAGTCCTAAAACATCCAAAGGGGGAGTGATGGAGCAGGGTTGCCAATTTTCTCACTCCCAAATAAGGGACAAAAGGTCAAAATCAGGGACAAATTCCCGACGGCAATTCGTTGACCGACTCGACTGTGGCTGCGGGTGAATGATGAGCTGGCCCGGGTGCTGGACTGCACACAAAGACCAGCCGGCGGGCCAGCTGAGGAGTTTTGGCCTGGGCCGCTAAGTTCGGCACCCCATCCAACTCATGAACCGATGATCGGCCATCAGAAGGAGGGGTGGTGGTGACAGCGGTAAGCTAAGGTCTGAAGGTCGGACAGCCCTACTGAGACCACACCTGGAGTATTGTGTACAGTTTTGGTCTCCAAATTTGAGGAAGGACATTCTTGCTATTGAGGGGGTGCAGCGTAGGTTCTCAAAGTTAATTCCTGCGATGGCGGGACTGTCATATGTTGATAGAATGGAGCAGCTGGGCTTGTATATTCTGGAATTTAGAAGGATGTGAGTGGATCTTATTGAAACATATAAAATTATTAAAGGTTTGGACACGCTAGAGGTAGGAAACATGTCTCGATGTTGGGGGAGTCCAGAACCAGGGGCCACAGTTTAAGAATAAGGAGTGGGCCATTTAGAATGGAGATGAGGAAAAACGTTTTCACACAGAGAGTTGTGAATCTGGAATTCTCTGTCTCAGAAGGCAGTGGAGGCCAATTCTCTGGATGCTTTCTAGACTTTCGAGAGAGAGTTAGGTAGATCTCTTAATGGTAGCAGAGGCAGGGATATGACGGGAAGGCAGGAACGGGGTACTGATTGTGGATGATCAGCCATGATCATATTGAATGGCGGTGCTGGCTCGAAGGACCGAATGGCCTGCTCCTGCACCTGCTGCTGCCGACTGACGGGGCCACGGGCGAGGTGCTGCTGTTGCAGTACGTCGGGACGGGAAAGGTGGGGCCAGGCGTGGCGCACTGACCAGACAGTCCCCTCGACACGAGTAGTAGCAGTCAAATACGGGACAAGGGCGGTCCCGTATAGGGCAAACCCAATATTCGGGATGTCCCGGCTAATACGGGACAGTTGGCAACCCTCACGATGGAACGGTCCAACGCTGAACTCACCTCTCCCCTCCCTAAGCGCAGAAAACGTCCTGCAGTTATACTTTGTTACATATCACCACATCATGAGCAAAGGAAGCACATGGAATTAAATGAGCAGGCAAAACAGATTGGAGGAGAGGTCACATTACTCATGTTGATTTGTTAGTTGATGGGGAAGGGAGGTGAGGAATTTGAATGGGAAATCTTTTTGAGACAAAGTTTTGTTTAGTTTTGTGTGGATTTACAGCACGGAAGTTGGCCCCTACGGCTGCCAGCATCCACACCGAGCGGTCCACCCGCTCACACTAGTCCTCTCACATCCCATTTTCTCATCCACTCCTGACACACTAGGGACAGGTTACGGAGGCCAGTCAACCTACAAACCCGCACGCCTTTGGGATGTGGGAGGAAACCGGAGCACCCGGAGGAAACGCACGTGGTCACAGGGGGGTTGTGATGGCACAGTGGCACAACGGTAGAGTTGCTGCCTCACAGTGCCAGAGACCTGGGTTCGATCTGACTGTGGATGCTGTCTGAATGGAGCTTGTACGTTCTCCCCGTGACCGTGTGGGTTTTCTCCGGGTGCTCTGGTTATCTCCAAAATTCAAAAGATGTGGGGGTGTGTAGGTTAATTGGCTCCTGCAAACTGCCCCCAAGTGTGGAGGATAGGATTGTTGTTCAAAGTGGACGTTGGGCCGAAGAATGGCCTAATTACAGAAACAGGCCCTTCAGCCCAGCTTGTCCATGCTGACCAAGATGCCCCATCCCTGCTTGTCCCATCTGCATGCATTCAACCCATACCCCTCTAAACCTTTCCTGTAAGAAGCACTTGTCACTGTAAGGATATGGGGGAAGTCTTTTAGTACCGAGATGAGAAAAACATTTTTCACACAGAGAGTGGTGAATCTGGAATTCTCTGCCACAGAATGTAGTTGAGGCCAGTTCATTGGCTATATTTAAGAGGGAGTTAGATGCGGCCCTTGTGGCTAAAGGAAGCAGGGGGTATGAAGAGAAGGCAGGTACAGGATACTGAGTTGGATGATCAGCCATGATCATATTGAATGGCGGTGCAGGCTCGAAGGGCCGAATGGCCTACTCCTGCACCTATTTTCTATGTTTCTATGTCCAAATGCCTTTTAAATGCTGCTGTAGTAATTCCACTTGTACTACCCAGTACTTATTCACCAATTGGTAGCACACACGCCCCACAGTTCCCAGCTGTGCCTCTGCGTAGCCCTGCTCAGGGGCACACCATTGACTTCAAGAGAATGAGTTGTCGAGGCAGAGTGTAGCACTTTCATGTGAAGAAGTAATGCATTTAACCTTGCTGACGGTGCATGAATTTCTAGGCAACACCAGGATATTTTTTTATATGTAAGAAGGAACTGCAGATGCTGGTTTGCACCGAAAATAGACGCAAACTGCTGGAGTAGCTCAGCGGGTCAGGCAGGATCTCTCTTTGGAGTAACTCAGTGGGTCAGGCAACATCACTTTGGAGTAACTCAGCAGGTCAGGCAGCACAGGGAGATGAGTTACTCCAGCATTTTGTGTCTACGTTTTAAATATGATGCCTTCACCCTGCTGAGACAGAGACCCGGGCACAAGGGCAGAAGATCTTTGTGCTCAACTCCCCTTCAATGCTTCCCCCTGTCACCATCATTGCTGAGGAAGAGGTTCTCTCTCAGTCTTGCAAACAGGCGCTGGCAGGCAGATTAAAAATTAACGTTAACACGACACGCTCCAGACCCAGCCACAAAGCCGTCGGTCGAGTCGAGTCTGAAGAAGGGTCTCGACCCAAATCGTCACCCATTCCTTCTCTCTAGAGGTGCTGCCTGTCCCACTGAGTTACTCCAGCATTGTGAGTCGGTCCACAAAGGCACAGATAATTCTCAGAGGCCGGAGTTTAAAAACGATTCTTGCTGTCTCATCTCCCAGGCAGTGCTTCCCGTTTACATCAGGGCGGCACGGTGGCGCAGCGGTAGAGTTGCTGCCTTACAGCGCTTCCAGCACCGCAGACCCGGGTTCAATCCCGACTACGGGTGCTGTCTGTAGGGAGTTTGTATGTTCTCCCCGTGACCTGCGTGTGTTTTCTACAGATTTCTTCCCACACTCCAATGACGTACAGGTTTGTAGGTTAATTGGCTTGGTAAATGTTAAAATTGGCACAAGTATGTGTAGGATAGTGTTAATGTGCGGGGATCGCTAGTCTGTGTGGACTCGGTGGGCTGAAGGGCCTGTTTCCGCGCTGTATCTCAAAATTACGCTAAACTAAACAGATAGCACAGTAAATGTGTGCAGCATTTCACTCACCCCTTCCTTAGCCGAACTGTTCGAAGCACCGCCTCGCCCTGCCTGAGCTTTCAGGTCTAAGACACAAAAGGTGAGATTAAGCAACCTGGTCAACTTCTGAGGGCAAGTTATTCTCATAAATTAAATAAGGTAGCTAATCTCTGACCGGTCTATAGCTGGTGAGAGGACGGTTCAGTTGCCCGATAGCAGGCGGGAAGAAACTGTCCCTGAATCTGGAGGTGTGCGTTTTCACACTTCTGTACCTCTTGCCTGATGGACGAGGGGAGAAGAGGGAGAGGCCAGGGATTATGCTGCTGGCCTTGCTGAGGCAGCGTGAGGTGTAGATGAGCAAAAGTGATCATTTCACACCAAACATACCGATTGATCAGTTACTCGTAGATGTTCAATTCATAGGGTCCTAGAGCCATACAGGATGGAAACAGGCCCTTCGGCCCAACTTGCCCCTGCTAACCAAGATTCTTCTGCAGTTGTATAGGGCTCTGGTGAGACTACATCTGGAGTATTGTGTCCAGTTTTGGTCTCCTAATTTGAGGAAGGACATCCTTGTGATTGAAGCAGTGCAGCGTAGGATCATGAGATTGATCCCTGGGATGGCGGGACTGTCATATGAGGAAAGATTGAAAAGACTAGGCTTGTATTCACTGGAGTTTAGAAGGATGAGGGGAGATCTTATAGAAACATATAAAATTATAAAAGGACTGGACAAGCAAGATGCAGGAAAAATATTCCCAATGTTGGGCGAGTCCACAATCAGGGGCCATTTAAGACTGAGGTGAGAAAAAAACTTTTTCACCCAGAGAGTTGTGAATTTGTGGAATTCCTGGCCACAGAAGGCAGTGGAGGCCAAGTCACTGGATTGATTTAAGAGAGAGTTAGATAGAGCTCTAGGGGCTAGTGGAATCAAGGGATATGGGTAGAAGGCAGGCACGGGTTATTGATTGGGGACGATCAGCCATGATCACAATGAATGGCGGTGCTAGCTCGAAGGGCCGAATGGCCTCCACCTGCACCTATTACAGATTACAATCATTCATTACAGGTTTATTTAATGAACCTAAATTAAATTCCCCCCCTTCCCCCCCTAGCCATCGAGGGGGAAAAAACCGAATAAGACATTTACTTGTGTCGTTGCGAGCTTTGTCTTCTATGGAATCTTCGTTTCAGCTCATTCCTATTGACAAATACGTATACTGCCAGGATAATGAGTGGCGCGACCAACAGAAAGAAAATCAGCAAACCATCCCGTAGCGAGGTGTCGTTTTCTGGAAGAGACGGAGAGAGAGAGAGAGAGAGAGAGAGAAAGAGAGATACTTAGTTTGCAGAGATTAATAACATTGTTCAAGAAGGGACTCGACCCGAAATATCACCCATTTCTTTGCTCCACAGATGCTGCCTCACCCACTGACTTTCTCCAGCATTTTTGTCTACCTTCGATTGTTCCAGCATCTGCAGTTCCTTCTTAAACAATTGTTCAAGACTGTGATCTGTTGGAATTGCTATTGAGGGAGTGCAGCGTAGGTTCACAAGGTTAATTCCCGGGATGGCGGGACAGTCATATGCTGAGAGAATGGAGCAGCTGGGCTTGTACACTCTAGAGTTTAGAAGGATGAGAGGGTATCTCATTGAAACATATAAGATTGTTAAGGGCTTGGACACGCTAGAGGCAGGAAACATGTTCCCGATGTTGGGGGAGTCCAGAACCAGGGGCCCCAGTTTAAGAATAAGGAGTAAGCCATTTAGAACGAAGACGAGGAAACACTTTTTCTCACAGAGAGTGGTGAGTCTGTGGAATTCTCTGCCTCAGAGGGCGGTGGAAGCAGGTTCTCTGGATGCTTTCAAGAGAGAGCTAGATAGGGCTCTTAAAAATAGCAGTCAGGGGATATGGGGAGAAGGCAGGAACAGGGTACTGATTGGGGATGATCAGCCATGTGGCCTACTCCTGCACCCATTGTCTATTGGAACTGGTAGCTGAAGAAGGGTCTCGACTTGAAACGTCACCTATTCCTTCTCTCCAGAGATGCTGTCTGACCCGCTGAGTTACTCCAGCATTTTTGGTCTATCTAGGTGGTGGCAGTGTTGGACTTTGACCCTTTAAGTGACGCAGATAAGCCTTTGGTACAGATGGACACAAAATGCCGGAGTTACTCAGCGGGACAGGCAGCGTCTCTGGAGAGGAGGAATGGGCGACATTTCGGGTCGAGACCCTTTATTCAGACTGAGTGTCAGGGGAGAGGGAAACTAGAGGTAGACACAAAATGCTGGAGTAACTCAGCGGGGCAGGCAGCATCTCTGGAGAGAAGGAATGGGTCAAGTTTCTGATCTTCAGACTTTGGAAGGGTAAGGTGTGCAAATGACAGATCAAAGGAGACGATGATCAAGGAAACATAGAACGGTTCATTGTTAGCGGAAGAGGTTGACAATGATGCATTCAATCAGTAAAATTATTCAGGCGGATAGTGAAGTGAGTCTGCGAACTAGGATTGGGGGGGGGGGGGAATAGAGAGACAGGGTTACTTAAAGTGAAGATAAATCAATATTCATACAGCTGGGTGCAGGAAGGAACTGCAGATGCTGGTTTACACTGAAGATAGACACAAAAAGCTGGAGAAAATCAGCAGGCCAGGCAGCATCTCTGAAGAGAAGGAATGGGTGACGTTTGGTGCTGTTCACCCGATCAAACGGAGGAAGGGTGTCGACCCGAAACGTCACCCACTCCTTCGCTCCAGAGATGCTGCCTGTCCTGCTGAGTTACTCCAGCATTTTGTGTCTATCCCCACAAGTTTGGAAGCTGCCCAAGCCTTTAGCAATCAGGATTGGACACAAAATGCTAGAGGAAACAAACTCAGTGGGGTCCCCTTCCACCCCTGACTGTTCCAGCCGTTACTCTAGCTCCGTTTTGTGTCAGAGAGGTTATCCCTTCGGACTGTAAACGCCTATCTCACCAGGGACTAACTCTACTGAACGTTTTTCCCTCCATTATTTATTATGTAAACGAATATGTGTGTTATGATTGTGTTTATAATTTGTTTGGTTGTTTTGTTGTTTGTCTAAAGTGCATTGCCACTTTAAGCCAGTATTATGTGCAGACTTTGGAATAACTCAGTTTTTTAGTTACTCCACAGCTATCTGGCATCTGCAATCAGGCTAAATAAAGTCTAAAGTGTTTCCTTTTTTATTACAAGCAATGAAATCTACAGTGTTTCTAAGATGAAAATGTGTGTGTGGTGTTGTATTTCCCCATCATTTGTTTAATAGATTAATCCACTGCTTTGAAAAGCAAATTTGAAAGTTCAGCGTAGGTTCACCAGGTTAATTCCCGGGATGGCGGGACAGACATATGATGAAAGAATGGGTAGACTGGGCTTGTATTCACTGGAATTTAGAAGGTTGAGAGGGGATCTCATAGAAACATCTAAAACTCTTACGGGATTGGACAGGCTAGATGCAGGGAAAAAAATGGTCTCCATGTTGGAGGAGTCCAGAACCAGGGGTCATACACAATTTAAGAATAAGGGGAAGGCCATTTAAGACTGAGATGAGGAAAAACTTTTTCATCCAGAGAGTTGTGGAATTCCCTGCCACAGAAGGCAGTGGAGGCCAATTCACTGGATGTTTTCAAGAGAGAGTTAGATATAGCTCTTAGGGCTACCAATTCTGAATGATCAGCCATGACCATATTGAATGGTGCTGGCTCAAAGGGCTGAATGGCCTGCTTCTGAACCTGTTTTCTATGTTTCAAACAAACACAGGAACAGAGTACTGATTCTGGATGATCAGCAGCGATCATATTGAATGATGGTGCTGGATCGAAGGGCTGAATGGCCTGCTGCTACACCTGTTTTCTATGTTTGTAAGGCTGGCGATAAGGTGATAAGCTCTCAGTTACCATCGTAGGTTGGTCCGCTGTCGGCGCTTCCACCGTACCCGGTTTTGGCGCAGTTGGGGGGCGCCCAGCCTATCGCACAGTGGCAGTTCTTATTGTTGTTGCACACCTGCAAAAAAGCAACAAAACACAGCTCACTCCCTCTGGGCTACGGGCCAGCAAAACCTTTTGTACGTGAAAGGGTCTCCGAACAACAGCAAGGTCATAGAATGATACAATGTGGAAACAGGCCCTTCAGCCCAACTTGCCCACACCGGCCAACATGTCCCAGCCACACTAGTCCCACCTGCCTGCACTTGGTCCACATCCCTCCAAACCTGTCCTATCCATGTACTTGTTTAACCTTTTCTTTAACGGTGGGATAGTCCCAGCCTCAACTACCTCCTCTGGCAGCTTGTTCCATACACCCTTTGTATGAAAAAGTTACCCCTCAGATTCCTATTAAATCTTTTCCCCTTCACCTTGAACCTATGTCCTCTGGTCCTCGATTCACACTCTCTGGGTAAGAGACTCTATGCATCTACCCGATCCATTCCTCTCATGATTTAATACACCTCCATAAGATCACCCCCTCATCCTGCTGTGCCCCAACGAATAGATCTGAGGCCAAGTCAGTGGATATTTTTAAGGCAGAGATAGATTCTTGATTAGTACGGGTGTCAGGGGTTATGGGGGAAGGCAGGAGAATGGGGTTAGGAGGGAGAGAGAGATCAGCCATGATTGAATGGTGGAGTAGACTTGATGGGCCGAATGGCCTCATTCTGCTCCTATGATTTATGACCTTATGAGATGTGCAGGTGCAACTTTTTTTTTTTTTTTTCTTTTACACACAGAGGGTGGTGAACGCATCGTATTCAGCAATATCCTCACATCATTTACTGGAGTAACAGCTATTGGAGGGATTGATTCGGGCAAGAGTTCCTACTTACACCGTGGCCGTTGCATTTCACCGCTATGTCGCAATCGTAGTCCAAGACGGAGACGTCCACGCACGTGAAATCCTTGCAGACCTGCGGCACAATGAAACGAAGGTCAGCTGGAGAGGAGGCAGGGGAAAGGTCGGTGCGGCGGTCAGTGATGGTGCCGAGCGACGGACACGTGGAAGTGAGGGCGCCGCTGCCGAGGAACGGAACAAAGGAGGACCCAGCGTGGGGGGAGGGGACTGCCGTGAGGGAGGTGTGGGGGTGGACACTTATCCTCTTTTCCCCCAGGGTGGAAATATCAAAGACTTGAAGGCACAGAAAGGACGTAAATCACCGTGCCCGATATTGTAGTCCAGAACTACAAAGTGCAGTAAAGAAAATGCACTTCAAAATCAAGAACCAGAGGACATAGGTTTAAGATGAGAGAAGCAAGATTTAATAGGAACCGATCCAACATCTTGTTCCACATTGAGGGTGGTGGGCATATGGATTGAAGTGCCGCAGGAGGTAGTTGATGCAGGTGAGGCAGGTGAGGCAGGTGAGGCAGGTGAGGCAGGTGAGGCAGGTGAGGCAGGTACTGTAACAACATTTAAACAGCATTCAGACGGGCACATGATAGGAAAGATTGATAGGGATATTTGCCAAACGTGGGCAGGTGGGTCTAGTGTAGGTGGGGCACCTTTGTCAGCATGGACAAGTTTAGTTCCGTTTCAGTTCTGTTATGTTTATTGTCACAGTGCAAAGCTTTTTTGTTGCGTGCTAACCAGTCAGCGGGAAGACAACACACGATTACAATTGAGCCATTCACAGTGCACAGATACATGATAAGGGAATCATAATTAGTGCTGAAGGAGTAGAGATGGAGGGATTGTAATGAGTTAGGCTAAAGGGCCAGTTTCAATGCTGCATGATAAGACTCAAAGTGGTCTTTGAGTGATTGAGATTCGCTTCCCATCTTGGTGGGATGTGGAGGAAGGAACAGCAGGTGCTGGTTTACACCGAAGATATTCGACGCAAAATGCTGGAGTAACTCTGCGGATCAGGCAGCATCTCCGGATAGAAAGAATGGGTGATGTTTCAGGTCAAGACCCTTCTTCAAAGTGCAGACGTTAGTCCGAAGAAGGGTCTCGACCCGAAATGTCACCCATTCCTTCTCTCCATAGATGCTGCCTGTCCTGCTGAGTGATTGCAGCATTTTGTATCTATCTTCGATGGGATGTGGTTCAGCTTGCAGATAGTGCAGTAGCCACAATGTAGGGTCAGCAAGGAGAAGGTTCATGGGGCATTGGGTTCATTCCACTGAACCTGGTCAGCAGCATTCCCTCACCGTACAAGACTAGTTACTGCAGCACAATCTGATGCAGCGTCGACAATCTCCTGCCGAGCTCCTCTTTTATGGGTGTAGCTCGTGTACGATGGGCCAATAAACCTAAGTTTAACACCACAACCTCAGCAGTTCTCTTGAGATAGAGCGATTGCAAAGAGACCACGTGCGAAGAGGTTAACTCTCACCCTTCCTGCCATGTTGCATGTTGAGTTTAGTTTAGTTTAGTGATACAGCACGGAAACAGGCCCCTCGGCTCACCGCATCCGCATCGACCAGCGATCCGCGCAGACTAAAGGGCCTGTCCTGCTTGGTGATTTTGCCTGCGTCATATCAGGGTCGTCGAAAGATGTTGAACATTTCAAAGAAACAGCGGCGCCAAAAAAGTGGTTGTGACACTTGAAAAAACATTGTGCGTTATATGTCAACACGTCATGTTATCACATACGTCATCACGCTACATCATACGTCATCACGCCACATCATACGTCATCACGCCACATCGCATCATCATACGTCATCACGCCACATCATACGTCATCACGCCGCATCATCGGCGAGTCATACATCATCACGCCACGTATTTTTCGGTGACATGATACGTCTGACAACTATGCCACAGTCGCCGAGAAAAGTCGCCATGTGGGACAGCCCCTTAACACTATCCTACGCACACTCGGGATAATTTACAATTTTACTGAAAGCCAATTAACCTACAAACCTGTGCGTCTTTGGAGTGTGGGAGGAAACCAGAGATCTCGGAGAAAACCCACGCAGGTCACGTACAGGGGAGAACGTGCAAACTCCGTACAGACAGCACCCGTAGTCAGGATCGAACCCAGGTTTACTCAACTCTACCACTACGCCACCTGGCTAGCAACCAGATTGTACATCTCCAGCAGAACCCAACATAGCACCAAGACAATCCCTCACCTAACTTAGGGTGGCACGGTGGCGCAGCGGTAGAGTTGAGTAAACCTGGGTTCGATCCTGACTACGGGTGCTGTCCATACAGAGTTTGTACGTTCTCCCCGTGACCGCCTGGGTTTTCTGCGAGATCTTCACACTCCGAAAAGGTACAGGTTTGTAGATTACTTGGTGTAATGTAAAGGGTGAAAATGTATCCCTAGTGTGTGCGGGGTAGTGTTAATGCGGGGGGGGGGGGGGATTGCTGGTCGGCGCGGACCCGGTGGGCCGAAGGGCCTGTTCCTTAAACGAAACCTCCAGAATGGCGGGCATACGAGAAGACCTTTGACGTGAGATGCTGCCCAGGCTGTGAACCGTACCTTGCCTGCGTCACACCGGGTGCCAGGGCTGACCATGCCCGGGTCGGGAACGTCCGTGCCCAGCCTGAAGTCCACTCCCCAGCAGATGGTGCCGTCAATGGGTGTGTTGATGACAGAGGGGCGAATGCCGAAGACCAGCACAGAGTCCACGTTCTCACACTGCAGCTTCCCACACATGGAGTTCCTGGAGAGGCAACAGCAGTGATGGGAGACGTTACAACACAACACAGCACAGGAACATTCACCCCACAATGTCTGTGCTGGCCATCATGCCAAAACCAACTCTCACTTAATGCCTGCACTTAACCCATAGCCCTCCATTCCCTGCATATCCATGTGCCTGTCCAAAAGTAGACACCACTTCCGTATCTGCCTCCACCACCACCTCCTGACAGTGTATTATATGGTCATAAGATCATAAGTGATAAGAGTAGAATTAGGCCATTCGGCCCATCAAGGCTACTCCGCCGTTCTATTATGGCCAATCCATCTCCCTCCGAACCCCATTCTCCTGCCTTCTCCCCACAACTTCTGACACCCGCACTAATCAAGAATCTATCTATCTCTGCCTTAAAAATATCCACTGCCTTGGCTTCCACAGCCTTCTGTGGCAAAGAATTCCACCCTCTGACTAAAGAAATGTTTTCTCATCTCCTTCCTAAAAGAATGTCCTTTAATTCTGAGGCTATGACCTCCAGTCTTAGACTCTCCCACTAGTGGAAACATCCTCTCCACATCCACTCTATCCAGGCCTTTTCACTATTTTCTATCTTTCAATGAGGTCACCCCTCAACCTTCTAAACTCCAGTGAGTACAGGCCCAGTGCCGGACAAACGCTCATCATAGGCTAACTAATGCTTCTTCCCCACAGCCATCAGGCTATTAAACTCGGCATCAAACAAACTCTGAACAGCCTATTGCACTTTATCTGTTTATTTATGTGTGTATGTATATATGGTCTTTGCTATTTAGACACACTGAACTGTTCTGTATCTATGCTTACTATGTTGAAGAAGGAACTGCAGATGCTGGAAAATCTAATGTAGACAAAAATGCTGGAGAAACTCAGCATCTATGGACCAAAGGAAATAGGCAACGTTTTGGGCCCATATCCTTCTTCAGACTGATACCTATTATGCTTACTATATTCTGTTGTGCTGCAGGAAGCAAGAATTTCATTGTCCTATTTTGGACACATGGCAATAAACTCTCTTGACTTGACTTGACTTGAACCCACTCATTCCTGGAATCATTCTTGTAAACCTCCTCTGGACCCTCTCCAGAGCCAGCACATCCTTCCTCAGACATGGTGCCCAAAATTGCTCACAATATTCCAAATGCAGCCTGACCAGCGCCTTGTAGAGCCTCACATTCCAGGCACCCACCACCCTCTTTGGAAAACAAAAGTTGCTCCGCACATCTCCTTTACACTTTGCCCCTATCACCTTATAGCTGTTCCCTCTAGTATTTATTTTGTCCGTCCTCGAAAACAGTCTAAGCCTCTCGTAATTTTATATACTTCTATTTAATCCCTCCACAACCTCCGGCATTCCAGAGAAAACATTTCACGTCTGTCCAACCTCTCCCCGTAACCAATATCCTCCAATCCAGGCATCAATCTGTTACACCTCCTCCACTCCCTTTCCAAAGCATCCATATTCTTCCTGTAATCGGGTGACCAGAACTGCAGTTAATACTCATAGAGACATAGGTGCAGGAGAAGGCCATTCGAGCTAGCCCCACCATTCAATATGATCATGGCTGATCATCCACAATTAGTATCTCGTTCCTGCTTTCTCCCCATACCCCTTGATTCCGTTAGCCCAAAGAGCTATATCGGACTCCCTCATGAATTGGCCTCCACTGCCTTCTGTGGCAGGGAATTCCACAGATTCACAACTCTCTGGGTGAAAAAGCTTCACTCCAAATGCAACCAAACCAAAGGTCTATGTGTTGCTGCATTAAAATGTGCAAGATATGAGCGACATAGGCCAAAACATGAGGGTTAACCCGGAGCACCAGTGAGTGAATGTCGTTACTCGTAAGTTTGCTACCAGCTGATTCTGCTGAATTTTATTTGGGTGTTAGGTTAATTAAATTCCACATAAGACTTGCTCAGAGCACCATTGCTCAGTCCGCCTTGACCTACGCCATCTCCCGGTTGCCAAACACTTTCATTCCCCTTCCCACTCCCACTCTTGACCTTTCTGTCCTGGGCCTCCTCCACTGTCAGAGTGAAGCCCAGTGCAAAATGGAGGAACAGCATCACATAGTTCAATTGGGCAGCTTACACCCCAACGGTATGAACATTGACGTCTCCAACTTCAAGTAGCCCTTGCACCCCCGTCTCTCTCCGTCCCTCCCCCACCCTAGTCCTTGTACTAGTTTCACTGTCATCCTGCAGTTTCCCTGTCTGCATAACTCATTATCACCTTCCCCAAAGCCAACAATGGAGCATAGTGGGCTCCGCCTTACCTTGATTATCGTCGCTGGCTTTTTGCATATCTTTCATTAATATGTTCGACGTACCTTTTCATATCTTTCGGTTACCTCTCCACTGACTCTCAGACTGAGTAAGATCTCGATCCAAAACGTCACCTATTCCTTTCCTCCAGAGATTCTGCCTGACCCGCTGAGTTACTCCAGCTTTTAGTGTCTATCTTTGGTGTAAACCAGCATCTGCAGTTCTTTACACCTCATAAGACTTTATTCCTTGGATAGAGGGAGGCTGAGGAACGAACGTACACACGCAGAGAATCATGAGGTGAGTATTTAGGGCGAATGAACAGTGCCTTTTACCCAGTGTTGGGGAACATAGGTTTAAGATGAGAGGGGCAAGCCTTAATAGGAACCTGAGGGGCAGCTTTTTCCACTCAGAGGGTGGTAGATGTATGGAACGAGCTGCCGGAAGAAACTGGAAAGAGCACCACCCTCTGAGTGAAAAGATTTCCCCTCAGGTTCATATTAATGGGCGGCACGGTGGCACAGCGGTAGAGTTGCTGCCTTACAGCACTTGCAGCATCGGGGACCCGGGTTCGATCCCGACTACGGGGGCTGTCTGTACGGAGTTTGCACGTTCTCCCCGTGACCTGCCTAGGTTTTCTCCGAGATCATCGGTTTCCTCCCACACTCCAAAGACATGCAGGTTTGTAGGTTAGTTGGCTTGGTGTATGTGTAAATTTTACTTCGGAGTCACGTGAGTGACTACGTGAAGACCCCGCCAGCACGCATGCGCGGCATAGGGTCTCATGCAGAGCAACAGCGACGAGCGGGAGAACGAGCTCTCCCGCAACAGAGTTCAAAACGGGACCTCCAGGTAAGTAAAACGTATTCTGAGGTCGTATTTGAAAAAACCCTTGTTGTGATTTGTCTTCATAGAGAACATGAACAAGGGCAGACAAACGAAGATGGTCGCACTACGTCCGACTGTGATGGCCCAGGAGGGTTCCAGCAGTGGGGGGCGACCGGCGGCACCTGGACTGCACTAGCTGAGGTCCACAGTCACCGACAACATTTCTGTAGAGCCAAGCCCAACGTCGCAAGCTGCTCAGCAGGAACAACCGAAGGGCCTGTTTCCGCGTTGTATCTCCGAAACTATAACTAAACTAAAACCTGTTGAGGAAAGATAAACTTGGGAGCGGAGGTGACATCAGCTGTTTCAGTGATAGGCCACAGTTCACAGTCTGAGTCACGCACCAGCCCCTTAGATCCAGTCAACAGTGTTGTCATGCTGTAACACTGTAACACAAGCGCATTTGGAAACAAGTGGGTCATTCGCTGTAAATTATTTGTGATGCATATTTGGCAACAGGATATGGATCTGTGTGATGAAACTGGCTCAGGTACAGGTGTACGAGTCAAATGTCAACTCCCCTCACCTGTCACCACCTATTACCTGGAGTCATCGATTGATACAGTGTGGAAACAGGCCCTTCGGCCCAACGTGTCCCACACTGACCAACGTGTCCCAGCTACAGTGGTCAACTGGTGTTTACTGGTGTCTACAGTACCTGCCATACTTTGTCCTGTCCCCCCCTCTCTTACAGCTGGGGGGGGGTTGAGGTAGGGGGGGTATGGGGCGTGAATCTAGGTTCGCCACAGGGAAGAGAGGAAGCAGCAGGAGAAAAGTGGTGGGGGGGGAAGTTTTGTTTGTAAGTGACTTGCCTAAAATTGGAGACGGGTGCCTGTGTGTGTATATGATCGTCTGTGTCTGTGCATGTCAGTGTGTGTGTATGTCTGTCTGTGTGTGCGTCTTTGTGTATGTCTGCATCTGTATGTCTGTCTGTGTCCCTCTGTCCCTCTGTGTGTGTCTGTGTGTGCGTCTGTGTGCCTATGAGTGTGCGTGTCTATGCGTGTGTGTGTGTGTGTGGCTATGCGTGTCTATGTGTGTTTGTGTGTGTCTACGTGTGTGTGTGTGTGTCGACATGTCTGTGTGTGTACGTGCGTGTGTGCATGTCTGTGTGTGCATGAGTTTGCATGTCTATATGTCTGTGTGTGAGTATGTATGTGTGTATGTGTCTATGTGTATTAATGTGTGACTGTGTGTGTACGTGTCTGTGTGTGCGTGTGTGTGTGTACGTGTCTATGCTTGTCTACATGTCTGTGTGTGTGTGTGTACGTGTCTGTGTGTGCGTGTCTGTGTGTACGTGTCTATGCTTGTCTACATGTCTGTGTGTGTGTGTGTACGTGTGTGTGTGTGTGTGTGTGTGTGTGTGCGCGCGTGTGTGTGTGCGTGTACGGCACGTGTAACTAAACATGTACCAAGTCTGCTCGACACAGCCTGGTTCCCCATTGTTTTGGACCGTGTGCCATTACAATCAGACCCCTTCTTATCCACACCATGTGTAGGAAACAACTGCAGATGCTGGTTTACACCGAGGATAGACACCAAAGACAATAGACAATAGGTGCAGGAGTAGGCCATTCGGCCCTTCGAGACATTCAATGTGATCATGGCTGATCATTCCTGCCTTCTCCCCATATCCCCTGACACCGCTATTTTTAAGAGCCCCATCAAGCTCTCTCTTGAAAACATCCAGAGAACCCGCCTCCACTACCCTCTGAGGCAGAGAATTCGACACTCACCACTCTCTGTGAGAAAAGGTGTTTCCTCGTCTCTGTTCTAAATGGCTTACTCCTTATTCTTAAACTGTGGCCCCTGGTTCTGGACTCCCCCAACATTGGGACCATGTTTCCTGCCTCTAGTGTGTCCAAGCCCTTAACAATCTTATATGTTTCAATGAGATCCCCTCATCCTTCTAAACTCCAGAGTGTACAAGCCCAGCTGCTCCATTCTCTCAGCATATGACAGTCCCGCCATCCCGGGAATTAACCTTGTAAACCTACGCTGCACTCCCTCAATAGCAATAATGTCCTTTCTCAAATTAGGGGACCAAAACTGCACACAATACTCCAGGTGTGGTCTCACTAGGGCTCTGTACAACTACAGAAGGTCCTCTTTGCTCCTATATTCGATTCCTCTTGTTATAAAGGCCAACATGTAATTTGCTTTCTTCACTGCCCGCTGTACCTGCATGCTTACTTTCATAGACTGATGTACAAGGACCCCCAGATCCCATTGTACTTCCCCTTTTCCCAACTTGACGCTGGAGTAACTCCGTGGGACAGACTGAAGAAGGGTCTTGACCCAAAAAGTCACCCATTCCTTCTCTCCAGAGATGCTGCCTGTCCCGCTGAGTTACTCCAGCACTCTGTGTCTATGAACAACCCCCATTCTATGGCCCGGAGTGGAGTGGAACGAGCTGGAGCCAGAGGCACCGTCTGAGAAGCAACTTCACCAACTAGAGTTAAGGAGGCACCTGATGGCACACTTCTTGTAGGCAGCTCCGTGAGTACCACAGTTCCCGAATCGGTCACCTTTAGAGTTCACTTCCTGGAAACACTTGCGCGGAGCAGCTTTTGCACCTGGAGGGATGGAAATAAAATAGAAACAGCTCGTCAGATCCACGGAGACACCAGCTACTGCACGCGCTGGTTTACACAAGAAAAGATGCAACAGTGCTGGAGTAACTCGTGCGAAGGAACTGCAGATGCTGGTTTAAACCAAAGATAGACATAAAATGCTGGGTTACTCCTTGTGTGTGTCCGTCTGCTGGAGTAACTCAACGGATCTGTGACTGACATGCTGAGTTATTCCCACACTTCACCTCTTTTATCAGTCATATTTATCTTCTCACATCTCCCCTCCATACTCCCTTCACACACGCACGCACACACTCACACATGGACGGACACACACAGGCGCACACACACAAACACACGCACACGTACGCACACACACGCGCGCACACACACACAAACACACGCGCGCGCGCACACACGCACAAACACATGCACACACCCACACGTACACACACACACGCGCGCACACACACACACACACACACACACACACACACACACACACACACACACACACACACACACACACACACACAAACACATGCACACACCCACACGTACGCACACACACACGCGCACACACACACGCGCACAAACACACGCACATGTACGCACACACACACACACGCGCGCGCACACACACACACAACACAAATCATTTGGTGCTATCCATGAAACTTGCTTATTGAGGTTACAGTAGAAGCTGCAGCCTGCTCTAGGTCTGTGTCTGAAGAAAGGTCTCGACCCAAAATGTCACCCATTCCATCTATCTAGAGATGCTGCCTGTCCCGCTGAGTTACTCCAGCATTTTGTGTCCATCTTCGCCTATTCTAGGCCAATGCTTTAAGTTAGTCATTTAAATTGAGTTCATTTAAGCCATTGTCCTAGAATACAAAGGGACACAAAGTGCTGGAGTAACTCAGCGGGTCAGGCAGCATCTTTGGAGAACGTGGGATGGTAACGTTTCAGGTCGAGAACCTTCTTTAGTCTGAGTAACCCATTGTCCTAAATATCCATCTTCTCCATCTGCAGTTCCTTACTGCACACCTAGAGGGCAGACGTCTGAAGAAGGGTTTTGGCCTGAAACGTTGCCTATTTCCTTCGCTCCATAGATGCTGCTGCACCCGCTGAGTTTCTCCAGCATTTTTGTGTACATTCGATTTTCCAGCATCTGCAGTTCCTTCTTAAACATCTAGAGGGCAGTGCTGAACTACTATTTACCTTATTGGTGACCCTCAGACTATCTTTGATCGGACTTTGCTTGCACCAATAAAGTATCTATACACAGTAAATGGCTCGATAGTGATCATGTATTGTCTTTCCGCTGACTGGATAGCACGCAACAAAAGCTTTTCACTGTACCCATAATTTGAGGAAGGACATTCTTGCTATTGAGGGAGTGCAGCGTAGGTTTACAAGGTTAATTCCCGGGATGGCGGGACTGTCATATGCTGAGAGAATGGAGCAGCTGGGCTTGTACACTCTGGAGTTTAGAAGGATGAGAGGGATTCTCATTGAAACATATAAGATTGTTAAGGGCTTGGACACGCTAGAGGCAGGAAACATGTTCCCGATGCTGGGTGAGTCCAGAACCAGGGGCCACAGTTTAAGAATAAGGAGTAAGCCATTTAGAACGGAGACGAGGAAACACTTTTTCTCACAGAGAGTGGTGAGTCTGTGGAATTCTCTGCCTCAGAAGGCGGTGGAGGCAGGTTATCTGGGTGCTTTCAAGAGAGAGCTAGATAGGGCTCTTAAAAATAGCGGAGTCAGAGGATATGGGGAGAAGGCAGGAACGGGGTACTGATTGGGGATGATCAGCCATGATCACATTGCATGGCGGTGCTGGCTCGAAGGGCCGAATGGCCTACTCCTGCACCTATCGTCTAGTGTCTATTTCCTGGGTGACTAGAATTAACTGTGTTATTTGTAGCAGCTCAGGGTAAGGTGAGGGGTTGATACTCACTCCGGCCGAACAAGGCCATGCACTGGTTCTCGTAGCTCTGACAGGCTCCGTTGTAGCAGTAGGAGACGTTGCGTTGGCAGGGGTGGCCATTCTGGATGAAGACATCAGCCTGGCAGTTGTGGCTCGTCCCGTTGCAGTACTCGGGGAGATCGCATTCATTCGTGGTGGCTCGACACACCGTTCCAGCAGCCAGGAACAGGGGTGGGGGTGGGGGCCAGGAACTGGGGTGGTGGAGTGATGAGTGGGGTGCAGGTGGGGGGGGGGGGTGGGGGAAGGAGGGGTGCGGGGTGGGGTGGTGGGGGTGTGGTGGTGGGATGCAGGTTGGGATGGGGGGGGGGTGCGGGGGGGGATGGGGGGGTGATGGGGGGATTGCGGGGGGTGGGGGTGGGGGTGTTGGGGGTGGAGTGGGGGTTGGATGGGTGGGGTTCATGGGGGATTGGGGGTGGGGTGGAGCATTGGGGGTGGGTGGGTGGGGTTCAGAACAGCAAACTCCAATTAACACGGTGAAGCTGCTGCAAGTTCATTGCCCAAGAAGCAAACAAACACGCGTGTTACACGCTAACCACACGGGACCTGCCCCAGAACCTGGCAAAAATGCAGAGTAAATGAGTCGGAAGTAACTGCAGGTGTTGGTTTACACCAAAGATAGGCAGAAAATACTGGAGTAACTCAGCGGGACATCTCTGGAGGGAAGGAACAGGTAATATCTCGGGTTAAGACCCTTCCTCATCTGAAGAAGGGACTCGATCTGAAACTTCACCCTTTCCTTCTCCCCAAAAATGCAGAGGAGATTTATGAGGATGTTGCCGGGACACACAGCGTGAAAACAAGCTGTGCCGACCAACATGCCCCATCTACACTAGCCCCACCTGCCTGCGTTTGACACATAACCCTCTAAACCATGTACTTATCTCAATGTTTCTTTAACATTGTGATAATTCCTGCCTCAACTACCTCCTTTGGCAGCTTGTTCCATACACCCGCCACCCTTTATGTAAAAAGGTTGCTCCGCAGGGTCCCATTAAAGCCCCCCCCCCCAAATTACCTGATCTATTCCTCTCATGACCTTATACACCTCTATAATATCGCCCCTCATCCTCCTGCGCTCCAAGGAATAAAGTCCTAGCCCATTCAACCTTTCCCGAAAGCTCAGCACCTCGAGTCCTGGCAACATCCTCATCAATCTTTTCTGCACCTTTTCCAGCTTGACAACATCTTTCCTAGAACACGGTGACCAAAACTGAACATAATACTCTAAATGCGGCTTTAGACTCTTGAGAAGGTACAGAAGTCTGAAGCTCCAAACAGCTCGTTACAAGAGAGAGAGGAGAGAGGAGGAGAGAGGAGGAGAGGTGAAGAGAAAGGGGAGAGATAGGGAGAGAGAGAGAGAGAGAGGGGGGGGGAGGAGGGGAGAGGGGGGGAGAGAGGGAGAGGGGGAGAGAGGGAGAGAGGGGAGAGAGGGAAGAGAGGGAGAGAGAGGAGAAAGAGGGTGAGAGAAAGAGAGAGGAAAGAGGGGAGAGAGGTGGGAGAGGGGGAGAGGGAGAAACAGAGGGTGTGAGGGAGAGGGAGAGGGAGAGAGGAGAGGGAGAGGGAGGGGGAGAGAGGGAGAGAGAGAGGGAGAGGGAGAACGTGGGAGAGAACCTGACTCGTTTCGTATTCAGATGTACAAAAGGACTTTAAAATGAAATCTGCCGGAAATAAATACCGACTGAAAAAAAAAAAAAAAGAAAGACAAATAAATAGAAAAGGAAAAGGAAATGAAAAAGAAAAAGAGAAAAAGAAAATAAAGGAACAAAATGAAACCAAACTAAGCAACTTCAACATTTGTCGTCCAGAGTTGCTGCCTGACCCGCCGATGTAACTCCAGCACCTTGTGTCCAGGCAGGGTTGCAACCTCTCTGTGTGTCCATGTTACTGCAGTGGGCCTGTGGGCCACCGCTGGTTACTCACCCTGCACCGCTTGCAGCAGACTCCCGTCGCGCACTCCGCCCCGTACTTGAACTTGCAGGTGGACGCTTCACAGCACAGGTCGTTTCTACACTCCTGCGGGATAAAGCATCGACACAAACTCAACACCAACTGGATAAAACGCCGTTTGCCCCCCCACCCCGCTCCGAACCTGGCCTCTCCGCACATTCACCATGTACTCAGAGTACATTCATTTGCTTATCTTACTGAATAGGCTCGTACGGGACACTCAGTCCTGTGTAAAGTGGCTGTGTCGTTAGCCCAGTGGGTTCATACCTTGGGGCACAGATACTGAAACCAAAATGTGGCTTCGGAACAAGGACTGTAACAATTCGAGAGCATACTCTCTAGAATTTAGAAGATTGAGGGGGGATCTTATAGAAACTTACAAAATTCTTAAGGGGTTGGACAGGCTAAATGCAGGAAGATTGTTCCCGATGTTAGGGAAGTCCAGGACAAGGGGTCAAAGCTTAAGGATAAGGGGGAAATCCTTTAAAACCGAGATGAGAAGTTAACTTTTTTCACACACCTTGAACGAGAGTGGTGAATCTCTGGAACTCTCTGCCACAGAGGGTAGTTGAGGGCCAGTTCATTGGCTATATTTAAGAGGGAGTTAGATAATTGGCCCTTGTAGCTAAAGGGGATCAGAGGGTATGGAGAGAAGGCAGGACGGGATACTGAGTTGGATGATCAGCCATGATCATATTGAATGGCGGTGCAGGCTCGAAGGGCCGAATGGCCTACTCCTGCACCTAATTTCTATGTTTCTATCAGGGATGAGCAATAAACGCTCGCTTTCCCAAAATGTAATTAAAACCAGATTGCACTCAATGGTCAATGGTTAGAGTCATAGAGTGACACAGTATGGAAACAGGCCCTTCGGCCCAACTTCCCCACACTAGCCAACATGTCCCAGCCACACCTGTCCCACCTGCCTGCGCTTGGTCCACATCCCTCCAAACCTGCCCTATTCCATGTACCTGTCTAACTGTTTCTTAAACGTTGGGATAGTCGCAGCCTCAACTACCTCCTCTGGCAGCTTGAGCTATACACCAACCAACCTTATTGAAAAAGTTACTCCTCAGATTCCTATTAAATCTTTTCCCTGTCACCTTGAACGAATGGCCTCTGGTCCTCAATTCCCCTGCTCTGGGCAAGAGATTCTGTGCATCTACCAACACTTTCCTCCCATACTCCAAAGACGTACAGGTTTGTAGGTTAATTGGCTTGGTGTAAATGTAAAACCTCCCGACATCTATACTCGGTTCTCTATTGCCACATGTGCAGACGTGTACGCTGAAATTCAGTCTATGCAATCACAGGGCGCAAAATGCTCAGCGGGTCAGGCAGAATCCATGGACAGGCGATGGGGGAGAGAGCTGCTGGTCCAAGCTGACCAAAGAAACATTCACTGTGACTGGTATCCCTCAGCTGCAGAAGGTTGCCATTGCTGGGTATGGAGGGGGTCGAGTCTGGATGGGTCAGGCAGGTTGGGTCAGAATTAATGAGGTGCACACGTGCAATACGTCCGACCGCCACACTGTGGCGCATGGCACCAGCTGATCCCCAAACAACAGAAGCAAGTGAAATAATTTCTAAACCAGCACCAGATTGGGGGAGCAGCATGTTGTTTAAGAAGGAACTGCAGATGCTGGAAAATCGAAGGTAGACAAAAATGTTGGGGAAAGTCAGCCGGTGAGGCAGCATCTATGGAGCGAAGGAAATAGGCAACGTTTCGGCACGAAACGTTGCCTATTTCCTTCGCTCCGTAGATGCTGCCTCACCGGCTGACTTTCCCCAACATTTTTGTCCAGCTTGGACGAACAGTATCTCATGTTTCGCCTAGGCAGCTTATGCGGTGGTATGGCTGATAATTTCTTTCACTTCAGGTAGCCACGGCATTCCCTCTCTCTCTATCCCGCACCAGCTTCTCGTTTTCACCCAACCAACAGCGAGCAATGGCCTGTTTCCTTTACCATCGTTTTGCGTATCTTTCATTCATTGTTCTTTATTTCTCTACATCATCGTTGGTATATCTCGTTTCCCCTTATCCCTAACCAGTCTGAAGAAGGGCCTCGACCCGAAACGTCACCCATTCCTTCACTCCAGAGATGCTGCCTGTCCCGCTGAGTTACTCCAGCTTTTTGTGTCAATCTCCGCTTCCCTCCAGTTGAGTTTAGAGATACAGTGCGGAAACAGGCTCTTCAACACACCGAGTGCATTCTGACCAGCGATCCCCGCACATTAACACTATCCTACACGCACAAGGGACAATTTCCCATTATACCAAGCCGATTAACGTCTTTGGAGTGCGGGATGAAAAACCGGAGAAAACTCACGTGGTCACAGGGAGAAAGTACAAACTCCACACACAGACAGCACTCAAGGTCAGGATCGAACCCGGGTCCCTGGCGCTGTGAGGCAACAGCTCTACCACTAAGCCTTAGCTGAGCAAGGGACGGCACAGTGGTGCTGCCCTACAGAGCCTGCAACGCAGGTTCGATCTGGCTATGGGTGCTGTCTGTACACGGTTTGTGGGCTCTCCCCGTGACCTGCGTGGGTTTTCTCCGGGTGCTCCAGTTTCCTCCCACACTCCAAAGACGTGCGGGTCCATAGGTTAATTGGCTTCTGTAAATTGTCCTAGTGTGTCGGATAGAACTAGTGTATGGGATGGTCGCTGGTCGGAGCAGACTGGATGGGCCGATGGGCCTGGTTCCACGTTGTATCTCTAAAGTCCTCCCTCACCCTCCGTTAAACTTTGCCCATTCCGTCCGTACTCTCTTCCAAAGCACAAGAGCTGTTGTTTCCCCTGGCCCTTCGGCCCATCGAATCCTTGCTGGTTTATAGGCGAACTGGTATAAATTGTCCCCAGTGTGTGTAGGGTGGCATTAATGCGTAGGGATCACTGGCCGGCGAGGACTCGGTGGGCCGAATGGCCTGCTTCCGCGCTGTATCTCGAAACTAAACTAAACTAGACCAAGGGTCCGCGCGCTGGATTCAGGGAGAAGATGGGGGAACTGACCTCTGGTGTGCCACAGTCACACTCTTCTCCAGTGTCCACCAACTTGTTGCCGCAGAAGGGCGGGCTGTATTCCTCCTCAGGCCTGGGGATGTTCAGCAGACACGAGCCCCCCTTGTTCATGATCATGGCTTCAAAGTCATCCGCGCTGCAGCTGCTGAAGTTCATGGAGCCTCTGGAAGTGGATCAGACACACGTCAGGGCCCTGGAGTGAACGCTCAACTCCCCCCAGCCCGACCGCCCACCATTGGCCCCATACACGGCACCTTCAATCTAAAAATACTGCAGACGCAATAAATCTGAGCTAAAGGAGACAAAGTACTGGGGTGGTGACAACTAAACATAGACAAAAGGTGCAGGAGTAGACCATTTGGCCCTTTGAGCCAGCACCGCCATTCAATATGATCGTGGCTGATCATCCACAATGTACCCCGTTCCTGCTTTCTCCCCATAGCCCCTGATTCCATCAGCTCTAAGAGCTCCATCTAACTCACTCTTGAATGCAGACCAAGTGCTGGAGAAACTCAGCGGGTTAGGCAGCATCGAAGATCGACACAAAATGCTGGAGTAACTCAGCGGGTCAGGCGTACAAGTTTGTGGATGAATTGGCTTGGTATAAGTGTAAATTGTTCCTAGTAGTGTGAGTAGGATAGTGTTAGTGTGCGGGGGGTCGCTGGTCGGTGCCAACCCGGTGGGCCGAAGGGCCTGTTTCCACGCTGTATCTCCAAACTAAACTAACCCAATTGAATAGTGGTGCTGGCTTGAAGGGCCGAATGGCCTGTACCTGCACCTATTTTCTATGTTTCGACGCTGGTTACTTACGTGGCTCCAGCATTCATGATGCAGGAATTTGTGTCACATTTACAGTTGCGCCCATTGTCGTGAGTCATCCCCAGGTTGTGACCCAACTCATGAGCCATGATGGATGCAAAGTACTGAATGTTGGTGGAAAACTAGACGAGAAAGCAGAAAGTTAAATGCTGAAACGCCCAGAATCAGGCTATTAAATCCTACTCCAAACCAACGACTTCTCCTGGACCACCCATATTGAAGCAACCACCAAGAAAGCACAACAACGCCACCACTTCCTTAGAAGGCTTAAGGGGCTGTCCCACTGTACAAGCTCATTCAAGAGCTCTCCTGAGTTTTAAAACAAATCAAACTCGTGTTAAGCACAGAGAATGAACGTAGCAGGCACGTCGGAGCTCGGGGACGTCTCTTAGCGGCTCGCAACGCTAATGGCAGATAGTCGGGAAGACTCGCTAATGGCAGGTAAGCACGGGAAGACTCGTGAAGATTTTTTCAACATAATGAAAAATGTCCACCACAGCCCTGAGTACCGACGAGTGGCCATTACCGTAAATCTCCGAGTTCGAATAAGGGCAAACACGGGAGAACTATTGGAATGAACCCGTACCATGGCACAGGGCTTTAAGCACGTAGAATGTACGTAGCGGGTACGTCGGAGCACGGGGGCGTCTCTTAGCGGCTCGTAACGCTAACGGCGGGTACTCGGGAAATGCGGTAAGCTCGTGAAGATTTTTCAACATGTTGAAAAATGTCCACGAGAGCCCAGAGTACCTACGAGCGGCTATTACCGTAATTCTCCAATTTCGAATCAAGGGAAACTTGGGAGAACTCTCGAGTTAGCTCGTACAGTGGGACAGCCCCATTAGGAAGTTCGGCATGTCCCCAACTACTCCCACCAACTTCTACAGATGCGCCGTGGAAAGCATTTTATCAGGATGCATCACGGCACGGTTTGGGAACAAAACTTCCAAATAAGCTCCAAACTCTTGGGGGCATTATTTTTGACGTTGGACCACCATTGTTTATTTATTTGTCTGTGTTATATATTGTTTACTTTTGTTATTTACTCTAGGTTTTACAAAGTATGATGTCTGGGTCTTGACCTATTCCTTTGCTCCATAGATGTTGCCTCACCCGCTGAGTTTCTTCAGCATTTTTGTCTACCTTTCCAGCAGTTCCTTCTTAAACATGTTTACATATCTGTTGTGCCGCTACAAGTAAGAATTTCATTGCTCCGTTTCGGGACACGTGACAATAAAACACTATAGGTCTCTTTTGACTGAGCATCCCCCCACAAAATGGAGGCACCAAACGCAGGCCGTCACGATGGCGTAGCGGTAATGTTGCTGCCTCACAGAGCCAGAGACCCAAGTTCAATCCTAACTAAGGTGCTGTCCGTACGAGGTTTGTACATTCTCCCGGTGACCGCGTGGGTTTTAACCGGGAGCTCCAGTTTCCATCCACATCCCAAAGACGTGCAGGTTTGTAGGTTCATTGGCGTCAGCTAATTGTCCCTAGCGTGTAAGATAGAGCTAGTGTTTCTTGGTTTCTTGTTCCTCCAAAATATTCCAAATGGAATTTAAACTGGAGGCGGTGAAGGGAGGGTTTAAGCCAGAAAGGGTTATTGGGAAGAAAGAGCTACTTTAAATTTAGTTGCATCTGGTTGGGTAACTATAGTAGGGTGGAGATTATTCCATGCTTTAATTGTGTAAAAGTGTTCGAAGTGAGGTGGTCGCTGATCGCCGTAGAATCGGTGAGCCGAGGGGCCTGTTTCCATGCTGTATCTCTACATGAAACTAAACAACATCCACTGTTTCTTTGGCTCTAAAGAACCTCAAGAGAATACTACCAGGAGCAGCAAAATCATTTTGCAGCACAGGCTCAGGGAAGCCAAAGAGCAGTCGGCTTTCATGTTAAAATTGAAAAAATAGTGAGAAATGGCTGCGTACCACATTGATTCCTCCACTGTAGCTCCTTGAACAGATGGTGTTGACAAAGGCCATTCCTGCCGTCCCTCCGAATCCTTTCTTCCTGAAAGGCATAAAAGTCACAGTTTAAGACTAAGGGGTAGGACTGAGATGAGGAAAAACGTTTCCACCCAGAGAGTTGTGAATCTGTGGAATTCTATACCACAGAAGGCAGTGGAGGCCAATTCGCTGGATGTATTCAAGAGAAAGTTAGATTTTGCTCTTAGGGCTAACGGAATCGAGGGATATGGGGAAAAAGCAGGAACGGGGTACTGATTCTGGATGATCAGCCATGATCATATTGAATGGCAGTGCTGGCTCGAAGGGACGAATGGCCTACTCCTGCACCTATTTTACTATGTTTCTATTTCTAAAGCAACAGGGAAAGATGAAGGAATAACAAACTGCAGATGCTGGTTCACAAAAACTCACTCGCAAATCACTCCAGACCACACAGTTTTTAAGGGGGAAATGATACTCAATCCAATTTCTGGTCAATTACTGTATGCATTCGGCTTGTATTAGTGTGCTGCTGGTTCAGCAACAATAAACCTTCAAACCACCTGTGATTATCTCCTTATTATAACAACGAGAGTCATGGAATCCCGCCTGCACAAGACTGCCAATGCAATGCTGGTCCTGGGCTCAACCGGCTAGCATAGGGGGGATCACCAAGGAGGACCTGGAGTGGGTCACTTTGTTACTTTGTTGGTGCCCTTTATGTAGCGAGTCTTTGCATACCCTGGGCATGCAAAACAAAGAATATCATTGTGACTTGTCTATTGACAATAAATCAATCATTCAGTCATTCATTCATGCATGCAATCATTGAAGTTTTTGTTTCGCCTGTTCCTGAAAGCAACTACAAGCATTGTCCTTTCAGGCAAGGAGTTCCAGACAAGAGCACATGCTGCTTTGATTCCACTTCCTGAAAGCCTTCTGAACCGTTCCCCCATTTCTCTTCACTTGGCCCAGAGCTTGAGCACTTCCATCCAGGGTCAGAGAGAAGAAGGATCCCGACCCCAAAACATCACCTGTCCACGTTCTCCAGAGCTGCTGCCTGACCCGCTGAGTTACTCCAGCTTTGGTGTCTATCTACGATTCAGAGGGATGTGGGCCAAAGGCGGGCAGGTGGCACTAGTCAGGGGGTTATGTGGAGAAGGCAGGAAAATGGGGTTGAGGAGGGAGAGTTAGATCAGCCATGATTGAATGGCGGAGTAGACTTGATGGGCCGAATGGCCTAGTTCTACTCCTATCACTTGTGTACGTGAACTGGAGGACAACATTTCGACAGCACATTGCTCCGCTCTTTGTTGCATGTGGTATTAACAGGCAGAAGACTTACAGAATTAACTGTCCGCTGTCGTGTCTACGCCGAGGAAGCAAGTCCTTCTCTCTCCACTGCATGAACCGGCCCAGTACTTCTCCCGCGCCCCCATCGATGCTGATCTGATTGCCGTGTGTCCACATCTCCAAACCCACCAGCACGATTCGAATGTTCAAAGACTTGTACATCTGCGCCAGGAAGGTGGGGTGGGGGTAAGGGAGGGGGGGGGAATGCAGAGTTTAATTTATTAATTTATTACTGGATGGACAAAGAAACAACTCGAGCAAAGCACAAAGTACTGTGGTACAATGTTGGTGGGCAGCACAGTGGCGCAGCGGTAGAGTTGCTGCCTTATGGCGCAAGATACCCGCCTTCAATCCCGACTACGGGTGCTGCCTGTAGGGAGTTTGCACGTTCTCCCCGTGACCTGCGTGGGTTTTCTCCAAGATCATCAGTTTCCTCCCACACACCAAGGTTTGCAGGTTAATTGCCTTGGTATAAATACAAATTGTCCCTAGTGTGTGTGGTGTTGTGTTATTGTGCAGGCATCACTGGTCATCATGGATTCAGTGGACCGAGGGGCCTTATTCATCGCTGTATCTCTACACTAAACTACAACTGAACTACTGGAGGTACTCAGCTGGTCAGGCAGCATCTGTGTGGAGTGAATGAACAGGCGACATTTTTGGGTCGGGTCTTTACGAGGATGTTGCCAGGACCTGAAGGCCTGAGCTATGGGGAGAGGTTGAGTGGACTGGGACTTGGAGCACAGGAGGCTGAGGGGTGATCTTATAGAGATATGTAAAATCATGAGGGAATAGATAGTGTGAATGAATAGTCTTTTACCCAGTGGAGGGAATCGAGGTCCAGAGGTCATAGGTTTAAGGTGAGGGGGCAAAGAGGTGGTAGGAAGGTGAAGGGCAGCTTTCTGCACAGAGGGTGGTGGGTGTATGGAACAAGCTGCCAGAGGAGGTAGATGGTACAATAACAACATTTAAAAGGCATTTGGGCAGCTTGGATATAAACGGGCCTGAGATGGGCAAATAGGACTCGCTTTCTGTAGATGTGGCGTTTGGGTCGGAATAGACATTCAGGCCAAAGGGAGTTTCCGTGCTTCATGACGATGACTATAATTCATTAAATGTGGAATTAGGGAAGAAAGGGTTCCAGACACAAAAAGCTGGAGTAACTCAGCGGGACAGGCAGCATCTATGTGTTTTAAAAAAATATATATTTTAATATATTTTTGTGTCTATCTTTGGTTTAAACTGGCATCTGCAGTTTCTCCCTGCATAAATAATATGTCCACCTTTTTCTGTAAGGGTGTTTGAGTACAAATATCATATTCCTAGGGCAGAAAATCCCCAGTGAGACTACATCTGTGTTTTCCCCCAACATAGGGGTAACATGAGGGGGGAACTTCGTTACTCAGAGAGTGGTAGCTGTGTGGAATGAGCTTCCAGTGGAAGTGGTGGAGGCAGGTTCGATATTATCATTTAAAAATAAATTGGATAGGTATATGGATGGGAAAGGAATGGAGGGTTATGGGCTGAGTGCAGGTAGATGGAACTAGGGGAAAATAAGTGTTCGGCACGGACTTGTAGGGCCGAGATGGCCTGTTTCCGTGCTGTAATTGTTATGTGGTTATCTCTGGAGAGAAGGAATGGGTGACGGTTCAGATCGAGACCAGTCTTCAACTGTGGGGCTGCTGCACGTTTGTAAAAAGTCCAATTGGTTCAGTAAAGTGTTCTTCAGCGAGACCATATAGTATCATCATGGACTGCCTTTGATTGCCCCAAGGACCTGGTGCCTTTGTTTGCACCAGCATTTTGGGCACCATATCTGAGGAAGGATGTGCTGGCTCTGGAGAGGGTCTAGCAATGGGTTTATTCATTTATTGCACTGTTTATTTATCATGTATTGTGCACTGGAGTAACTCCGCGGGACAGGCAGCATCTCTGGAGAGAAGGAATTGGTGACATTTCGGGTCGAGGTCGTTCTTCAGACGGATAGGTTTCGGGTTGAGACCCTTCACTGTATTGTGTGTTTTGCAGGCCCTTTTTGCTGCTGTAAGTAAGAATTCCATTGTACCCTTTATCAGTACATGTGACAAATAAACAGTCTTGACACACTAGCTAGACCATAGGGGGCTTCAAAGTAGCCCGTTGTGGCAAAACAGTGGTGCAGCAGGCTGAGCTGCTGTCTCACAGTGACAGAGACCTGGGTTCAATCCTGACCTCAGGCTCTGTTTGTGTGGAGTTTGCCCTAGGACCGTGTGGGTTCCCTCTGGGTGCCCCGGTTTCCTCCCACATCACAAAGACGTGCGGGTTTGCAGGCTAATCGGCCCTCTGTAAATTGCCCCCTTAGTGTGTAGGGAGTGGTTGAGAAAGCGGGATAACATAGAACTGGTGTGATCGATGGCCGGCACGGACTCGGTGGGCCGAAGGGCCTGTTTCCATTTGGTACCTCCAAACTCAACTTACTCACCAGAACCACAGGACTGATGTGGGACATGTTGGCCAGTGTGGGCAAGGTGGGCTGAAGGGCCTGTTCCAATACTGTATCACTCTCTCTCTCTAATTGATATGAAGAAAGGTTTTGGGTGACATTTCGGGTCAAGACCCTTCTTCAGACTGATGTCAGGGGAGTGGGCTGGACAGAGATAAAATTACATTTTATCGACCCAAAACGTCACCCATTCCTTCTCTCCAGAGATGGGGTGGGAGATTGCAACCTTCATGTGGTCCGCCCTGTTTCGACTAATGCAATCAACTTGACATGCACAAACAAATAGATCAAATAGAACAAGTTGTCCTACAACTTTAGGGTGTGCACGCCATACACAAGAAGAGGAAGTCTCCACATGTGCTGGCTCACCCGCTGAGTAACTCCAGCATTTTGTGTCTACCTGCAGTTCCTTCCTACACGCGAAGAAAGGTTTTGTTTGGCTGAAAGAAGTGAAAGCGCACTTACTCCATCGAGGTAGTTGGCGATTTGAACCATCTGCTCCCTCACAGCCGTCTCGTTGCTGGTTATGTCAAACTGCACAAGAGAGAGAGTAGAGGCAGAAACATTATAGAAGCACAACTCTAATTCCTTCACTTCTCTCTTCTGTTACGATACGCTAGAACTTTATTTTATGCCAACAGTCATCAAACACAAAATACAGGAGACATGAAATTAAAGTGGAATGGATGTGGAAAGGATTGGGGAAGTGAGGGGGGGGGGTTGGATATAGTGGATGTGGAGAGGATGTTTCCACTAGTGGGAGAGTCTAGGACTGGAGGTCCTAGCCTCAGAATTCAAGGACGTTCTTTGAGGAAGGAGATGAGGAGAAATGATTTTAGTCATCAGTCTACCCTCCCCCCCCACTAGACAGAAGGGGAAGGAGTTGTACAGTTTGATAGCCACAGGGAAGAAGGATCTCCTGTGGCGTTCTGTGCTGCATCTTGGTGGAACCAGTCTGTTGCTGAAGGTGCTCCTCAGGTTGACTAATGTGTAATGGAGGGGGTGAGATGTATTGTCCAGGATGTTCTGCCAGTTTGAGGAGCATCCTCCCCTCCACGACCACCTCTCATTAATCCAACCCTGCCCCCAGGACCGAGCTAGCCTTCCTGATGAGTTTGTTAATCCTTGAGATTTACGGTACCATGGTACGAGACTTACCATCTCCTTGTCCCCAACCAGAAACAACTCAACATATCGAGTCTGAGGCAATATGGCTCGCTTGTTCTGAAAATGACAGAAGGATTAATTTTATTCAAACACAATTACTTTCCAATTCATTTGCTACAACACCAGACAGTATTCCTCAACTAAGGTGGAAAAATCTGGAAACACTCAGCAGGCCAGGTTTAAGGTGGAGAGAATGGTGGGAGAGTGTAGGCAAGTGTGAAATCGGTAGTAAAGAAAGCAAACTCAATGCGAGCATTTATTTCAAGAGTGAAAAGCTTTGTTTTGTTCACCATCGGGGCAAATCGTACCATACAAGAGTACATCAGGTAATGCAAAAAGAGAAAGAGTGCAGAATGTGATGATACAGCTACAGAGAAAGTGCAGATTTGAAAAAAAGTACAAGGGCCATAAAGGAGGTAGACTGGAAGATGGGGAATTAACAAAGAGGCAAGAACAATGGCAGGGTGGTGTGGAGCAGAGCGGCAGAGACCCGGGATTAATCCTGACTACGGTGCTTGTCTGTACGTTCTCCCCGTGACCTGCGTGGGTTTTTTTCCAAGATCTTCCGTTTCCTCCCACATTCCAAAGACATACAGGTTTTGCGGTTAATTGGCTTGGTATAAATGTAAATTGTCCCCAGCGTGTGTAGGATAGTGTACGTGTGCAGGGATCGCTGGTTGGTATGGACTCGGTGGGCCGAAGGGCCTGTTTCTGCGCTGTATCTCCAAAATAAACTAAACTGAGTAGAATACTTTGTTACATGTGACGAGTCACAGTGAAATTCTTTGCTTACCTACCGAAGGTTTGCAAATGGTCGCCCATCAAGGCCGCTTACAAAGTTACAAACTCCCCCCCCTATGCCAGGCCCCCCCCCTCCCCCACGCCTAAACTATGACTTACACGCAGGAAGCCGGTCATAGTGTGACCATCATGTGAATACTGCTCAGCACCACTGTGGTCATTCTGGGGCACGGAGACAGTCTCGTTGGACACACCGCAAGTCAAAGGCTTCTCCAATAGATCCTGCATCTGATACACCAGGTGCTGGAAGCTGCTGGATGTCTCCAAGGGTTCAATGACGTAATGTGCGTTGTCCATGTGCAATAGACCTCTGCAGAAGCAAAACACAGTCACGTTTGTTGCGATGGAAAGTTTCCAGTTTGTACAGTATCACCTGGACGGTGACGGGGCAGTGGAGCCGCTGCCTCTCAGCGCCAGAGACCAGGGTTCGCTCCCGACTTCAGGTGCTGTCTTTACGGAGTTTGCACGTTCTCCCCGTGACTGCGTGGGTTTTCTCCGGATGCTCCAGTTTCCTCCCACTTCCCAAAAACGTGCAAGTTTGGAAGTAGGTTGGAAAATATGTAGGGAGAAAATCTGTAGGAATTAGGCCATTCGGCCCATCAAGTCTACTCCGCCATTCACTCATGGCTGATCTATCTCTCCCTCCAAACCCCATTCTCCTGCCTTCTCCCCATAACCTCAGTCACCAGTATGGATAATAAAGTAGCAGAGGTAAACTGTGAACGGGTGATCGATGGTTGACGTGGACTCGGTGGGCCGAATGGTCCCTATCCATGCTGTATCTCTAAACTAAACTAAATGACCTTTCTTGGTGACCTCTCGTTGGTCACCATATGTTGAAGGAGTTTCATTTGGTAATTTTCTTTTGGCACATTCAGGAACAATTCGAAGAGGAAGCTCATCTAAGCATGACACAGACAAAGGTTGGGCTGTAGATGGCAAAGTGATCATGATACAGTACATGGCATCTTCTCATGTACTCAGGCAACTTTTGCGCCTGTCCTGCCTAACCAGCTGAGTTACTCCAGCTTTTAATATCTGTTCCTTTTCTCTCTGTCCCTCCTCCACACTCATCATGATACCAGTCTGAAGAAGGGTCTCGATCCAAAACGTCGCCCATTCCTTCTCTCCAGAGATGCTGCTTGTCCCGCTGAGTTACTCCAGCTCTTTGTGTCTACGGTTTAAACCAGCATCTGCAGTTCCTTCCTGCACGTACTAGGTTCCCTCTCGGGATAACTCACTATCACCCATCCCACAGCCAACAATGGACCATTGTGAGCTCCACCTGTCCTTGATTATCATTGCTTTTTCCATACCTTGCATTCATTTGTCTTATTAACCATCTATATCTCTGGTTTCCCTTTCCCCGAACTCTCAGTGTGAAGACGGGTTTCGACGCGAAACGTCACCTATTACTTTTCTCCAGAGACGCTGCCTGACCCACTGAGCTGCTCCAGCTTTTTGCGTCTGCCTTCTGTTTAAGCCAACATCTGCAGTTCCTCCCTGCTGGTCGGCGCGGAGTTGGTGGGCCGAAGAGTCTGTTTCCATGCTGTATCTCTAAACTCTAAAGTCTAACATCGGCTGTGTATGGAGCGGATGCGAAATGAGGATATCATAGAACTGATCGGTGGTCGGCATGGACTCGGTGGGCAGAAGGGCCTGTTTCCACACTGTATCTCTCAATTAGTGGATCTTGCTGTCCCTCAATGCCAGGTGAATGTATACCAGGTGATAACAGACCGGAAAACAATAGTGACACAATAGGTGCAGGAGTAGGCCATTCGGCCCTTCATGCCAGCACCGCCATTCACTATGATCATGTGCCCCGTTCAGTGGCACAGCAGTACAGTTGCTGCACTGCCTTATAGGTCCTGGGATCGATCCTGACTACAGGCACTGTCTGTAGGAGTTTGTACGTTCTTCCTGTGACCGCGTGGGTTTTCTCCGGGTGCTCCGGTTTCCTCCCACATCCCAAAAACATGCAGGTTTGTAAGTTAATTGGCTTCTGTAAATTGTCCCTAGAGCTTAGGATAGTAGTGTATGGTTGATCGCTGCTGGGTGTGGACTCGATGGGCCGAAGGGCCTGTTTCCAAGCTGTATTTCTAAACACCGCTCATCTCACACCCTGCTCGCACAGGGAGCAGCTTGGACCTTACCTGAGCCCATCACACGTGCTAACAGCAACCATGGAACTTTCCATCCCTTCCACAAATCCTTGGAAATGGCAGTGGTTCTGCAGGGGAAAAATATTAAAACATTTCAGACTGACCCCACTTTCCAAACCCCAGTATCATATGAACCCAAGGGATGAAAGCAGCGACATGCAGACACATGGAACTGTAGATGCTGGAATCTTGCATAGAACAGGGCGGCACGGTGGCGCAGCGGTAGAGTTGCTGCCTCACAGCACCAGGGACCTTGGTTCAAACCCGACTACGGGAGCTGTCTGTAGGAGTTTGTCCCTGCGACTCTGTGGGTTTTCTCCGGGTGCTCCGGTTTCCTCCCACACTCCAAAGACCTGCAGGATCGTAGGTACCGCAGAATTCTCTGCCTCAGAAGGCAGTGGAGGTAAATTCTCTGGATGTTTTCAAGAGAGAGTTAGATACAGCTCTTAAAGAGAGCAGAGTCAGGGGATATGGGGAGAAGGCAGGAACGGGGTACTGATTGTGGATGATCAGCCATGATCACATTGAATGGCAGTGCCGGCTTGAAAGGCCGAATGGCCTACTCCTGCACGTATTGTCTATTGTCTTCTGTGCTTCTATGTGTAGGATAGAATGAGTGTGAATGGGTGATCACAGATTCGGTGGGCCGAAGGGCCTGTTTCCACGATGTATCGCAAGATTAAACTACATTGCAAAATACTGAGGAGCTTCCCCCGACACTCCAAAGACATACAGGTTTGTAGGATAATAAGCTTGGTAAAATTGTAAATTGTCCCTAGTGCATGGGATAGTGTTAGTGTGCGGGGGGGTCGCTGGCCGGTGTGGACTCGGTGAGCCAGTTATCACACTGTATCTCTAAACTACACTAAACAGAAACTGCTGGAGTAACTCAGCAGGTCAGGCAGAATCTGTGGAAAACCTGGATAGGGAACGTTTTGGTTTGGGACTCTCAAGAAGGGTATAGATTAAAGACGGATCCCTATACAGTTCTTTGTTTCTACATTGAGGAAGAGCCGCCAGGCTGGAATTGTGCCCAAAGACAAAACTGGAAGCGGATTCTGCTGGTGTAACCCTTTATAGGACAACATAACCACTGCCATCAATTGTACCAATCTGTCGAGGCCATATCATTGTATGGGTGTGAGGCATGGACTCTCACTCGAGCACTGTCCAAGTCTCTCAATGGTACCTGCACCTGAACGCTCAGACAGGTTCACTATGTCAGTTGGACCACATCACCAGCGCCCAGCTCCACGGGTAGATTCCACCTCTGACGGAGAAGACCAGGTGGGGAAGGATGAGGCTCGCTGGTCACTGCCAGCGCCGGCCAGAAATGCCAGTGAACAAGGTTGTGCTGTGGGAACCCGCCCATGGAAGACGTGACCCGGGACGGCCATGCTGAAGACGGGGATGGAAGACACATGTGTGAAGCTTGCCGGCTGCACGGAGGACAGAGATGTGTGGTGCATCCGTCAACGTGCCTGTCGGAAACCAGCGCCACTGCGTCGCTAATGTTTTCAATGATAATAATAATAATCTCTTTACATACCTGAACGTCTGGACGAGATGTAATGAGCTTCCCATCATCTCCGTAAGTAAACACGGTGAAGTCTTTCGCAATGAAATCTCTGAAGGCAGAAAACACAGGCAGAATCAGTACTTCGGTTCAATTTAATTTATTCAAGTCAAGTCAAGTATATTCGTCACATACACATACGAGATGTGCAGTGAAATGAAAAGTGGCAATGCTCGCAAATTGTGCAAAAAAAAAAACAAACAAACAAACTACAAACAGAATGGAACAGAATCACATATTACATATTTGTGGGAGGGAAGAAAAAGGAAAAAAAAAACAGCAATTTTAAAAAGACAGTAAATTTGTACATCAAAGTTAGTCCCTGGAGAGATAGGAGTTTACAGTCCTAATGGCCTGTGGGAGGAAACTCCTTCTCATTGTCAAGTGTAGCGAGGTACAGTGAAAAGCTTTTTGTTGTGTGCTAACCAGCCATCGGAAAGTCAATACATGATTACAATCGAGCCATTCACAGTGTTCAGATTCATGATGAGAGAATAACGTTTAGTGCAAGGTAAAGCCAGTTGAGTCCGATCAAAGATAGTCCGAGGGTCCCCAGGTAGATGGTGGTTCAAGACTGCCCTCTGGTTGAGGTAGGATGGTTCTGTTACCTGATAACAGCTGGGAAGAAACTGTCCAGTCGAGTCTTTAGTCAGAGGGTGGTGAATCCGTGGAATTCTTTGCCACAGAAGGCAGTGGAGGCCAAGTCATTGGGTATTTTTAAGGCAGATATAGATAGATTCTTGATTAGTGCGGGTGTCAGAGGTTATGGGGTGAAGGGGGATGAGGAGGGAGAGATAGATTAACCATGATTGAGTGGCGGAGTAGACTGGATGGGGCCCAAATCCTATTCTGCTCGTAGGGAGGATGCCATTAAGCTGCAAAGAGTGCAGAGAAGATTCACAAGGAAGTTGCCAGGACTCGAGGCCCTGATCTAGACCCCAGAGGTTGGGCAGGCTTGGACCTCATTCTTTGGAGTGCATGGGAGCGAGGGGTGATGTTATACAGGTACAACATCAAGAGAGGAATTGACAGAGTGAATTCACAGTCTTTTCTTGGGATGGGGGCAAAATTAATAAAAACATGAGGGCAATGTTTTCCATATAGAGGGTGGTGGGTATATGGAACCAGCTGCCAGAGGAGGTAGTTGAGGCAGCTACTACAACAGTCCACCTCCAGTTTAAATTCCATTTGGAATATTTTGGAAGGCCAAGAAACCAAGAAACCAAGAACCACATTAATAGACACGTGGACAGGTACACGGATAGGATGGGTTTGGAGCAGTGTGGACCAAACGCGGGCAAATGGGACTAGCTTATCTTGGTCGGCATGCACAAGTTGGGCCGAAGGGCCTGTTTCTATGCTGTATGACTCTAAAAGCCACTTGGTCAGGATAGTTTCGATGGGAATCTTGGGTATGGGCAAGTTGGGCCGAATGGCCTACTGTATTTCCGCGCTGTGTGACTATGGCTCTCAGATGGGTTAACGAGAACAAAATGTAGGCCGGAGGTGAAGAGGCTGCTGGATTCCCCACGATAGCTGGAAGCGGGCCAAGGCAGAGGCAGCAGATGGGGTTTCCCTCAGCACGACAGCCCTGGGCTTGGATTGAGAGCAGTCGGTACAGGAGAGCCGACTCATCATTACAGGAGAACCGTTACATGTAGTACCCCTGGAGGAGGGGGGGGTGAAGGGGTGAAGGGGCGCACAGCAACACACAAGCGCACGCAACACACAAGCGCACACACACACACACACAGCTAAATCAGGCACAATCACAGAAAAAATAACATTAACACGGTGGCACAGCAGTAGAGTTGCTGCCTTAGAGCGCTTGCAGCGCCGGAGACCCGGGTTCGATCCTGTCTGTACGGAGTTTGTACGTTCTCCCCGTGACCTGCGTGGGTTTATTGTCCCGAGATCTTCGGCTCCCTACCACACTCCAAAGAGGTTTGTGGGTTAATTGGCTTGGTATAAAATGTAAAATGTAAATTGTCCCGTGTGTGTGTGTGTGTGTGTGTGTGTGTGTGTGTGTGTGTGTGTGTGTGTGTGTGTGTGTGTGTGTGTGTGTGTGTGTGTGTGTGTGTGTGTGTGTGTGTGTGTGTGTGTGTGTGTGTGTGTGTGTGTGTGTGTGTGTGTGTGTGTAGGATAGTGTAAGTGTGCGGGGATCGCTGGTCTCCGTGGGCTGAAGGGCCTGTTTCTCGAAACTAAACTAAACTAAAATTAATGCTGTTCCATAAAAACACCACTCCACCTCACTTGCCAATTTGTAGCGTGATGGCAAAAAAAACAAGTCTGAGCACAGCAGAAATTAGCTTCCTGATTTCCAGCGAAGTTTCCAGTGTAAGGTCCAGCTTTCATTGAGCTATGTGTGTGCTGATGCACTGAAGGGAACATCAGGAGGGGGGGCCATTTGGCATGGGCCTCATGCCTGCTTCAAAGGCATCTTGATTTGGTGGCCTCTAAAATTGAGGGGGCCTCTGCTTGATCTTGGTTTGGGGGCATCTAAAATTGGCCTGGGCCTCAGTTCATCTATGAGAGGGCCTGATGATCAGTCCCTGCTGCTCTGTCTGTAGATGGATCAACACATCCACAGCTCGGACCGAGGGTCTAATCTGGTTTAGTTCATATTTCTCTTGGGTAGCATGCACTCCAGTGGTATGAATAATGAGTTCTCTAACTTCAATTAGCCCTTGCATCCACTCTCTCTCCATCCCTGCCCCACCCAAGTCATTGTACCAGATTCAAGGTCGGCTTGTTGAGTTTCATTGTCTGTAACTGATTTTCACCCAGCCCATAGCCTGTCTCCTTTATCACCGTTCCTTTTTTACATATCTTTCATTCTTTTGTTCTATATCACTCCATCACCATCTATATCCCTGGTTTCCCTTCCTCCTGACATCGGGCTGAAGAAGGGTCACAGCCAGAATCATCACCTACTCCTTTTTTCCAGAGATGCTGTCTGACCCGCTGAGCTACTCCAGCTGTGTGTGTCGATCTGCGATGCTCTGCCAGACCCGCTGAGTTTCTCCAGCACTTTGTCTGTATTTATATAGTTTAGAGATACAGCGCGGAAACAGGTCCGTCAGCCCACCCAGTCCACTCCGACCAGCGATCCCCGCACACTAACACTATCGTACACACACGAGGGGCAATATGCACTGAAAACCAAGCCAATTAACCTACAAAGCTGGACATCTTTGGAGTTTGGGGGGAAACCGGAGCTTCCCGGAGAAAACCCACGCAGGTCACGGGGAGAATGTACAAACTCGGTACAGTAAGTTAGCACCTGTAGTCAGGATCAAAACCTGGTCTCTGGCGCTGTAAGGCAGCAACTCTACCGCTGCGCCCCATTTATTTACCATTGAGTATTTCCACCCAGCCCCCCCCCCCCCCCCCCCCCACTGTCACCATCCCACCCCATTCCACCCTCCCCCTGCCATTTATTTGCCTGGAATATAGTTGTCGGTTAAATGTGGCTTCTGCAAATTGTAAATTGTCCCCAGCGTGTAGGATAGTGCTAGTGTACAGGGTGATCACTGGTCGGCACGGACTCAGTGGGCCGAAGGGCCTGTTTCCGCGCTACTTCTCTCGAAAGGCCACGATGAATCCTCGACGGTTGGAAGCCCTAAACTCGCACGCACATGGGTCAGTGTTTTCAGGAGCAAGGAAAAGGTGAATGAGGACACGGGGACAGAGATTAAATAGCATGTGCTGAAACTAAAATGAAGCAGAACATGCTGGATGGACAACAGTTTTGTCAGCTAGCTCCCACAAACCAGTCCCGTCAGTAACCTATTGTGCTTTTCTAGCATTCTCTCTCTCGCTCTAAGTAACATCTGGTAACATGACTCTGCTATTACTGTGTGAAAATTCGGGTCACCTACTTTACAATGGGCGCCAGATGCCGGTCAAATGCACCATTGCCTCACTCTTCTCCATTGAGTCTGTCCAAAGCAAGCGCTGTCTGCGAAGGGCGCTCAGCATCGTCAAGGACTGCTCTCACCCCAACCACAGACTGTTTACCCTCCTACCATCCGGGAGGCGCTACAGGTCCCTCTGTTGCCGGACCAGCAGGTCCAGGAACAGCTTCTTCCCTGCGGCTGTTACATTAACTTTTTTCACACAGAGAGTAGTGAGTCTCTGGAACTCTCTGCCGCAGAGGGTAGTCGAGGCCAGTTCATTGGCTATATTTAAGAGGGAGTTAGATGTGGCCCTTGTGGCTAAGGGGATCAGGGGGTATGGAGAGAAGGCAGGTACGGGATAGGCAGGTGAGTTGGATGATCAGCCATGATCATATTGAATGGCGGTGCAGGCTCGAAGGGCCGAATGGCCTACTCCTGCACCTAATTTCTATGTTTCTATGTTTCTATTACTCAACACTGTACCTCTGGGATTGCCAATCACCACTCCCCCCCCCCAGACACTCCTTCCACCAGGAAAAAAATAATTGCACCACTATGACTGTTTGCACGTAAATATATTTATTTATTGCTCATATTCTATGTTCACTCTTCTAGGGAGATGCTAACTGCATTTCATTGTCTCTGTACTGTACACTGCACAATGACAATAAAGTTTGATTCTGAATCTGAAGTTGGGCCGAAGGGCCTGTTTCCATGTTGTATGACTCTATACGATATGACTCTAGCCTGACTATTCCTCTTTCTTTCATGAGCAGTTAAACAGTCTGCAAATGCAGAGCGTGCAGAAAGCCTTGTTATCTCAAGGGAATCCGTCTGTGCAACAAAACACAAGCCATTAGGTCATCAATAAGCACTTCACGGCATCTCATCCATTTCCTGACCGATTACTCTGCCAAATACTCCAAGAATGGCAGGAGAACGTTAAAACTGTAATGGCTTTCTGCCCTGGCACAGTTTCTTTAAGTGCTCCTGAATAAATTGAGGTGGAAAAAAGATATCCTCTCCTGTAATGTGTTGTAGGCAGACTCACCCTGGAACAATGGCTGCAAAGGAGCAACTTCCACTCTCAAAGCTCCTCAGTATTTTGCAATATAGTTTTAGCTTAGAGCTACAGTGTGGAAACAGGCCCTTCGGCCCACCGGGTTCGCTACTAGTTCCATCAGACACACAGGGACACAGAAGGCAATTCAAGGTGAAGGGGAAAAGATTTAATAGGTAGCTGAGGGGTAACTTTTTCACACAAAGGGTGGTAGATGTATGGAACGAGCTGCCAGAGGAGGTACACTAGTTGAGGCAGGGACTATATTCAACATTTAAGAAGCAGTTAGAAAGGTACATGGATAGGTCAGGTTGGGAGGGATATGGACCAAGTGCTGGCAGGTGGGACTAGTGTAGCTGGGACATGTTGGCCGGGGTGGGCAAGTTGGGCCGAAGGGCCTGTTTCCACACTGTATCATTCTATGACTCTAATTAACCTACCATTCTACACATCTTTGGGGAGTGCGAGAGGAAACTGGAGCACCCGGAGGAAATCCATGGGGTCACAGGGAGAACATGTAAACTCTGCACAGACAGCACCCGAGGTCAGGATTGAACCAGGGTCTCTGGTGCTATGAGGCAGTGGCTCCACTAGCTGCGCCACTCTGCTGCCCATATCTCTATACAGTATCACTTGCTGGGAAATGAGCTATAGACAGTGTAAACGTCCACTACAGGCTCGTTGCTAGGGTGGGTCTCATCCTGTGTCTGTTTTGGTGCTGTTCCCTGCAGCTGCCGCATGTGGAACACATTCAGCAACAAGACAGCCGGACAAAGTATTTTATGATGATGCGGAACTGCTCCATCCAAGACCCGCGAGAAATCGCAGAGAGTTGTGGACGCAGCCCAGACCATCACACAAACCAATTTCATTCACTCCATCTACACCTCACGCTGCCTCGGCAAGGCCAGCAGCATAATCAAGGACGAGTTACACCCTGGCCAATCCCTCTTCTCCCCTCTCCCATCAGGCAAGAGGTACAGAAGTGTGAAAATGCACACCTCCACATTCATGGACAGCTGTCAACAGGCAACTGAACCATCCTATCAATAACTAGAGTGGTCCTGTCTGTCTGTCTGTCCACCTCATTGGAGACCCTCAGACTATCGTCAATTGGAAGAGAGTGGCATACTGGCTCAGCGGTAGAGTTACTGCCTTAAGGGCCTGTCCCACGGGCATGCGACTAGCGCGACCAAACCGGCGGTCGAGTGATCCCGTACGAGTTGACGTGAAGTTCGAGCGAAGTCTGCAGGGTGTTCGAGCTAGGCGTACGCCGTCAAGACGCTGCGTACGGCATTGAGACGGCACGTAAGGCGTCAATACGCTGAGTATGGCATCGAGACGCTGCGCACTCCCGTCGAGGCGCTGCGTACGGCCTCAATGCGGCTGCGGGCCGGCAGGCCATTGCCACGCGGAATATTTCCACAGTGTCAGTTTTTCGGAGCCCCACGCGGTGTCGGGACCAGCCCCGCACAACTCCACACGGCCCCAGCGATCGAAGTGGGACCAGTCCCGCGAGGCCGTACGGCTCAAGCAACCACGTTAGGTCGCACTTGCCGCATGCAGTCGCATGCTCGTGAGACAGGCCCTTTACAACGCCAGAGACCCGGGTTCGATCCTGACTACGAGTGCTGTCTGTACGGGCTTTATATGTTCTACCCGTGACCTGTGAGGGTTTTCTCCAGGATCTCCGGTTTCCTCCCACACTCCAAAGGCCTACAGGTTTGTAGGTTAATTGACTTTGGTAAAATTGTAAATTGTCCCCTAGTGTGTGTAGGGTAGTGTTAGTGTGCGGCGATCGCTAGTCTCAGCGTGGACTCAGTGGGCTGAAGGGCCTGTTTCCGCACTGTATCTCTAAACGTAAATAGCTGGGAGCGGACAATAAATACTGGGTCTGCCAACAACAACCACACGCTGGAAATTAATTCCTTCTTGGTGACTTTCCATCATGCTTGACACAGAGGCACAGAAACACTGCAGCCATTGTTAGTGGCACAACGATGCAAGAGTTCAAATCCCGACATGACAAGTTGTGCTTTGAATTCAATAAATCAGCTCATTAAACGTTTTCCATCGGCAGGAAATGTACCTTATCATCGTTAATTTTAGTTTAGAGATACAGCTGTGTGCCCTTTGACCCACAGCGATTACCCCGCACACTACACTGTGCTACACGCTAGGAACAATTTACAGTCGGCTAATTAACCTACAAACCTGCACGTCTTTTGAATGTGGGAGGAAATGTGGGAGCTTTTGATGAGCGTTTGACAGCACTGGGCCTCTACTCGCTGGAGTTTAGAAGGTTGTGGGGGGGACCGCATTGAAACTTACAGAATAATGAAAGGCATAGATAGAGTGGATGTGGAAAGGATGTTTCCACTGGTGGGTGAGTCTAGGCCTCAGAATTATAGGGCGCTCTTTTAGAAAGGAGGTGAAGATTCTGACTGTCTTGGTGATCTATGCCTCTCGTAACTTTATAAGTGTCTTTTTACGATGCTGGAGAGATTTTGATGAACAAGCTTATTATTCAGTCTTTTACACCAATACACTGTTCTTAACAAAAATCTACCCATCATGTGAAACCTTATAAATAACAGATATAAATTAGATAACTTCAAGGCCGAAAGTAAAAAAACTTTTTTCATGACGGACAAATCTTCATCGTTTTACCACCAATTTGGCCACCAAAAATGTGACCTTAAAAACTCTGCCACATTTAGTCATGAATATTTAATTCATAAATAAATTTAATGTGGCCCGCTCATACATAGACCTTTTGATAATGATCTAGGGAAATATCTTCATCAATATCAGGAGAAAAATACAGTAACATCAAGATAATACAGTACAGTATAGACCCCGTCACGGACGTTGTGCTTGGTGTCCATTATCACAACGAACATTGTCGGGGTCGGTGTCTCCGTAAGCTAAACCATGGAGGCTCCAAACCTCAAATGCTTTACACAAACCACAACGAGGTGCCCTATGGTAGTAGCGATTTTTGGGCGAGTTAATTATTTTTCCTTATTTTCAAATTTTTTATTTTTTATTTTTTTTTATTTTATTAGAAGTAAGCACAGTCATATGGCACCAAAGTGCCTAATATATATTTTCATAATACATTTTATGTACAACTTCTTTTTTTTTTTTTTGTTACATTGAAAAAAGATGAGAATAAGAAAAAGAAGTTAGATAGTAAAGGATAGAAAGATGTGAAATATATAGTGTGTGAAGAAAGAAAACGAGTAAATGAAGAAAGTTGAGAGAGAAAATAGTGAAAAGAAAAGGAGATCATTATTTATAGTCTTGACCAACCCTCGTCCAGTCCTGAAACAGTTATTTTTTACAATTGTGTTGCACCATATGATTCCAAAAAAACGACGAATGGAGACCAACTCGTTATGAATTGGTCTGATTTATCCATTAGGAGGAATCGCATTTCCTCAAGATGAGCGGTGTCCAACATACTTGCAATCCACATTTTAAGCGTTGGTATTGATGTTCAAATTTAATATATCAAAAACATCGTGGGGTCAAAAACGCAACGGCCGTTCACCATATAATTTCCGACTTAAAAAAAAAATTTGGTCATCAAAACTAAGTAACTGAGCCAATCTTCAATTTGTTTATCTTTCGTACGGACCTAGTCGCTAACTTCTTTCCTTCGTGTCAACTTCGCAATGACCGTTATGGAGGCATTTTATTTACTAAAATTCAGCCCAAAACTTCGAACAGGTCTCTGCCCCCAACCTCTGACGTTCCAGAGAAAACAATCCTAGTCTGTCCAACCTCTCCCTGTAGCTAACACCCCATTAATCCAGGCATCATTCTGGTAAACCTCTGCATGCTTTCCAAAGCCTCCACATACTTCCTGTAACTTTATACACACAACCTTTTCACACAAAGTGTGGTAGACGAGATAGCTGAGGATGAGGGGTGATCTTATAGAGGTGTATAAGATCATGAGAGGAATAGATCGGGTAGATGCACAGAGTCCCTTGCCCAGAGTAGGTGAATTGAGAACCAGAGGACATAGGTTTAAGGTGAAGGGGGAAAGATTTAATAGGAATCTGAGGGGTAACTTTTTCACACAAAGGCAGGTAAGTGTATGGAACGAGCTGACACAGGAGGTACACTAGTTGAGGCAGGGACTATCCCAACATTTAAGAAACAGTTAGACAGGTACATGAATGGGACAGGTTGGGAGGGATATGGACCAAATGCTGGCAGGTGGGACTAGTGTAGCTGGGACCTGTTGGCCGGTGTGGGCAAGTTGGGCCGAAGGGCCTGTATCTACACTGTATCACTATGACACTGTAATGCCGCTATTCTCCATATGAGCAGAATATGAGATACATGTTTTCAAAGTGTATCCAATAGCTACAGAACATAGATATAATACTGGGAATAAGAAAAGACATTACTCACTCATTTTTCGTCAGATGGATGACATGGTCATGGCCCTTCACCCGAACTACATACGATAGCTTGCCCTGAGGTGATCAATGCAGTAAATAAAATCATTAGCTGATGTTTTATTAAAGGCCAGCAGCAATAATTCATTGGCACAACAAACCTGTTGGGATGATGCAAGTAAGAAATCATTGGCCCAGCGGTAGAGTTGCTGCCTTACAGCGCCAGAGACCCGGGTTCGATCCTGACGATGGGTGCTGTATGTATGGAGTTTGTACGTTCTCCCCGTGACCTGCGTGTGTTTTCTCCGAGATCCTCAGTTTCCTCCCACACTCCAAAGACGTGCGTTAATTGGCTTGATATATTTTTTTTTAATTAAAATTTTCTCTGGTGTGTGTAGGATAGTGTTAGTGTGCAAGGATCGCTGGTAGGTGCGGAGTCAGTGGGTTGAAGGGCCTGTTTCTGCGCTGTATCTCTAAACTAAACTAAACTAAACTAAACACTCTTGAGTCTTTTGACTTATGACAGGATGCTGGCTATACACACACACACAATGATTTAAAACTTGCAGACTGCTTTCCCTCCCCTCTCCACACAAGGCCCTTGTAAAATACGTGGGTGCGTTTTCCCACGCTGGTCACTGGGAGAAGGTACAAATTCCCTACAGGCAGCGCCCGTGGTCAGGATCGAACCTGGGTATCTGACGCTGTAAGGCAGCAACTCTACCATATCTAAGTATTGCATACAGTTTTGGTCTCCAAATCTGAGGAAGGACATTATTGCCATAGAGGGAGTGCAGAGAAGGTTCACCAGACTGATTCCTGGGATGTCAGGACTGTCTTATGAAGAAAGACTGGATAGACTTGGTTTATACTCTCTACAATTTAGGAGATTGAGAGGGGATCTTATAGAAACTTACAAAATTCTTAGGGGGTTGGACAGGCTAGATGCAGGAAGATTGTTCCCGATGTTGGGGAAGTCCAGGACAAGGGGTCACAGCTTAAGGATAAGGGGGAAATCCTTTAAAACCGAGATGAGAATAACTTTTTTTCACACAGAGAGTGGTGAATCTCTGGAACTCTCTGCCACAGAGGGTAGTTGAGGCCAGTTCATTGGCTATATTTAAGAGGGAGTTAGATGTGGCCCTTGTGGCTAAGGGGATCAGGGGGTATGGAGAGAAGGCAGGTACGGGATACTGAGTTGGATGATCAGCCATGATCATATTGAATGGTGGTGCAGGCTCGAAGGGCCGAATGGCCTACTCCTGCACCTAATTTCTATGTTTCTATGTTTCTATATTATAGCGCCATTATGCCACTATCTTCTGATGTGTTGCAAGCAGTGAATTGTACACAAGTAAATTGGATGAAAAGGTCAGCAAATTTCTACAGATTAAGAATGTTATGTGTTCAGCTGAACAATAGTGGTCACTGTTAAAGTTGCAATATTTTAATCAGTCTTTCCTTGTTTTGTCTCCTTGATGAAGGGACAGAAAATGTTTCACTTCTCGTTGATTAGTGCATGACCTGAGGGAGGTTGCATTTATAATATTAACAAGCAGGGGCCTGGTGGTGGTAGAGGCCGCACAGTGGTGCAGCGGTAGAGTTGCTGCCTCACAGCGCCAGAGACCCGGGTTCGATCCCGACTCCGGCTGCTGTCTGTACGGAGTTTGTACGTTCTCCCCGTGACCTGCGTGGGTTTTCTCCGAGATCTTCGGTTTCCTCCCGCACTCCAAAGACGTGCAGGTCTGTAGGTTCATTGGCTTGGTATAAGTATAAATTGTCCCTAGTGTGTGTAGGATAGTGTTAGTGTGCAGGGATCGCTGGTCGGTGCGGACTCGGTGGGCCGAAGGGCCTGTTTTCGCCCTACATCTTTTAATAGAGTTGCTGCCACAATGTCAAGCACCAGCCTACGCATCCGGCTCCTATTTTAGTCATTAGGGTTGTACAGGGTGGAAAGAGGCCCTTCGGCCCACCTTGTCCATACCAACTAAGTTGACATATTGGGCTAGTTCTGTTTTGCCTGCATTTGTCCATCAACCCTCTAAACCCTTACTATTCCCACATATCCAAATATCTTATAAAGGTCATATCTGTATCCGTTCTATACCTTCCGCTGGCAATGCATTCCAGATACAGACTATCCTTGAGTGAAAATGTTGCCCCTGAAGACCCTAGAGGGCAAGGGTTTAAGATGAGAGGGGACATTTAAACCCTCTCATTAGAAGCCGCTGCCCTCTAATTTCAGATTCCTATACCCTGAGAAAAACTGAGAGCATTCACTTCATCCATGCCCCTCGTGATCTTGTACAGCTCTATATGATCATCCCCCAGCCTCCTGCACTCCAGATAAAAATGTCCCAAATGCATCAATCTCTATCTCTAACAAGCCCGCAAGTCCAGGTAACATGCTGATGAATCTCCTCTGCACCATTTCCAACTTTGTGGGTGACACAGCAGTAAAGTTGCTGCCTCACAGCGCCGGACACCTGGGTTCAATCCGGACTACAGGTGCTGTCTGTGTGGAGTTCACACGTTCTCCCTGTGAGCGCGTGGATTTTCTCCGGTTCCCTCCCACATTGCATAGTTAGACGTGAAGGTTTGTAGGTTAATTGGCTTTGGTAAAGCATCCCTAGAGTGTAGGATAGAACCAGTGCCTGGAGGGTCGTTGGACGGCACGGACACGGTGGGCCGAAGGGCCTGTTTTCGTGCTGTATCTCTGAAGCTAAACTACGCTCAACCTAATGACACTAATGATGGCTGGGAAATCAGAGTGCACTCCAAGTGTGGTCTCACCAACAATTGTACAGATGCATCATGAGGTCCCAACCTTTGTACTCCATACCATTCCCAATGTATGCGAAAGAACAGCAGATGCTGGTTTAAATCGAAGGTAGACACAAAATGCTGCAGTAACTCAGCGGGACAGGCAGCATCTCTGGAGAGAAGCATTCATTCTCTGCAGAGATACTGCCTGGCCCGCTGAGTTACTCCAGCATCTGCAGTTCCTTCCTAAACATTTCTACGAAATAACTTGTTCTGGGAAATAATAACTTATTACATAGGTAAAGAGGTCCTCTGGAACGCACTCTGCAGCTAATCCTCATTAGTTATGCAGTGAATCCTGTTATTTGAAAGATGTTGTTAAGCTGGAAAGGGTGCGGAGCAGATTTACGAGGATGCTGCCAGAACTCGAGGGCAGAAACCGGAGCTCCCGGAGACAACCCACGCAGTCACTGGGGAGAACATACAAACTCCATACAAACAGCACCCGAAGTCGGGATCGAACCCAGGTCTCTGGGGCTGTGGGGCAGCGACTCTAACACTGCTCCATTGTGCCGCACTTAATTTTACATTAGTTCCCATCACAAACAATGCAAACATTCTGTTAGCTTTCCTGATTTCTTGCTGCAGTTGCACACTACCCCAACTGTGCCCCAAGACTCACACATCTCGCTGCATCTCACGAGTCAAGTCAAGAGTTTTTTATTGTCATGTGTCCAGAAACGGAACAATGTAATTCTTACATGCAGCAGCACAATACACGTAAAGATGGTACTCTGTAAACCCAAACAATTAAAAAAAAATATATACATACACACACATATATATACTTGCAATATCTGTAGTGATTGCTTATATACGCAAACATACACACACACACTTATATACACACACACACAATTATACATATATATACACACACACACATATACTCACATATATACATACACATATATATTCACACACATATGTGTATATATATATATATATATACACACACACACACACAAAAATACATATATACGCAGACACATATATACGCACACACATATATATATATATAGACACACACATATCACACACATATATACAGCACACACACATATCACACACACACTCACATATATACACACATACATATACACAGACACATATATGCACACACACATATATACACACATATATACATATCTATATATACACACACACATATCACACACACATATATACTGACACACACACACACATATATACTGACACACACACACACACATATATATATACAAACACACACACGTCAACAATCACTTCAGATAATGCATGACATTGTTGCATGCCAAAATGGATGACTTTATACACTCCCATGTTATAGTCGTGTGTAACACCAGTAGTGCAGCCACTACGCTGAAGTCAATGTACAGTTATTCTCCAACGTACCTGTGAAGAGGGGCCCAGGCCAGCATCTCGCTTCTCTCTCTCGTTCAGCTGTCGTGGGATTGTAATTTCGAAGGCAGAAAGCTTCGAAGTCTGGTGGGAGGCTGGATGCAAATGGCCTGTAAAAGAAACGCAGGGCTGAGTAATCATGAACGGTGTGTGGCCGGCACGGTGGCACAGCGGGTAGAGCCGCTGCTTCACAGCGCCAGAGACCCAGGTTCGATCCCAACCTCGGGTGCTGTCTGTGTGGAGTTTGCATGTTCTCCTTGTGACCAGTTTCCTCCCACACCCCAAAGACGTGCAGGTTTGCAGGTTTATTATCCCTCTGTAAATTGCCTCAAGTGGATGAGGTGGTGGGATAACGTACAACTAGTGTGAACGGGTGATCGATGGTCGGATTTGACACGACGGGCCAGGCAGCATGTTAATAAGTGACAGGAGTAGAATTAGGCCCGTCAAGTCTACTCCGTTGTTCAATCACGGCTGATCTATCTCTCCCTCTCAACCCCATTCTCCTGCCTTCTCCCCTATAACCACAAACACCGGTACTAATCAAGAATCCATAGCAGCGCCTGCTAGCGCACCCAGACATCGAACCCAGCGTTCGGAAGCGTGGTCACGTGACTCGGGGGCTGTTGTTTTTGTGCGTTTTTTCCCCTGCGCGCGTTAGTTCAGCGCTGACCACCAATGTGTCCAGGTGTGTCCGTTAAACCTGTATGCTGCAACTTGAACTTTCGAATGAAGTATTGTTGAAAACTCCAGGAGTCGTTTATCAGACCACTAAAAATCTATCTATCTTTCTCTGCCTTAAAGATATCCATTGACTTGGCCTCCACAGCCTTCTGCGGCATTGAATTCCACAGATTCGTCACCCTCTGACTAAAGAAATTCCTCCATCTCCTTCATTCTGAGGCTAAGACCTCTAGTTTGGGTCGGACTGGAATGTCCTTTAGTTGCCTGAGCCGAGTTACTGAGCACTTGGCGTTCTGTGCAAGATGAAGGGAGTATCCAACATCATTGAGCTTATTCCCAAAACAAAACAGCCGACCAAACCCTTGCAATTCCTATTCCTGCTCCTCGATTAGTCATATCACTGAAGTTGCAAAATAGAAAATAATGTGTGGAATTGTTATATTTCCAAGACGACTAATATGCGTCAGCTTTTCACATGAAAGCAATGACGTTCCTTTCTCATCGTTACTTTTGCTGCATATCTTGTTGCATATCTGCATTTTAGACAATAGACAATAGGTGCAGGAGTAGGCCATTCGGCCCTTCGAGCCAGCACCGCCATTCAATGTGATCATGGCTGATCATCCCCAATCAGTACCCCGTTTCTGCCTTCTCCCCATATCCCTTGACTCCGCTATCTTTAAGAGCCCTATCTAGCTCTCTCTTGAAAGTATCCAGAGAACCCGCCTCCACCGCCCCCTGAGGCAGAGAATTCCACGGACTCACCACTATCTGTGAGAAAAAGTGTTTCCTCGTCGCCGTTCTAAATTTGTTCAATATCTCTCCACATCACCGTCTATATCTCTCGTTTCCCACTCCCTTGACTCTCAGTCTGAAGAAGGGTCTCGACCCGAAACATCACCCATTCCTTTTCTCCAGGGATGCTGTCTGACCCGCTAAGTTACTCCAGCTTTTTGTGTCTATCTTCCCAATTCTTCGTGATTCCTGAAACATGAGCAGGCAGATTATGATCGGCATGCCCTGTGTTGTGGAGTGAGACTGTACTAAAGTGCAGGAAGGCAACAACACTTTGGCTCAGTCTGCACTAACCCTCAGCTTGGCTGTTTACACAAAGAACTACTTTAAGGCTGTAACGCCACTCTCTAAGCCCCAAGAGACAGAGGATTCTGGCTTGCCTGGTTGAAGTTTAAGTTGATCATTTTCATATCTCTGCTCACCGCACCACGTTGCACTGCACATTAAAAGAATTTAACACCACCCTTCCCGAACAGTGTCAAACATACTAGCTGTAGCCTCAGTCAGCTCACTGCTGCTAGTCATACAGCATGCTAAAACAGCTGCCATCAGGCTACAAGTGTGTAGGAAGGAACTGCAGATGCTGGTTTACTTCGAAGATAGACACACAATGCTGGAGTAACTCAGCGGGACAAGCAACATCTCTGGAGAGAAGGAATGGGTGACGTTTCTGGTCGAGACCGAAGAAGGGTCTCTCTCCAATTTCAAGCAGTTCTTTAGTCAGAGGGTGGTGAATCTGTGGAATTCTTTGCAGCAGAAGGCTGTAGAGGCCAAGTCAGTGGATAGTTTTAAGGCAGAGATAGATAGATAGAAGAAGGGTTTCGGCCCAAAACGTTGCCTATTTCCTTCGCTCCATAGATGCTGCTGCACCCTCTGAGCTTCTCCAGCATTTTTGTGTACCTTCGATAGATTCTTGATTAGTACAGGTGTCCGAGGTTATGAGGAGAAGGCAGGAGAATGTGTAGGAAGAGAGAAATCGGCCATGATAGAATGGCGGTGTAGACTTGATGGGCTGAATGGCCTAATTCGACTTCTATTCCTTATAAAACCAGCATCTGTAGTTCCTTCCTTCACATTAGTTAGGGGGGGGTGTGTCAGGTCACCTCGTGAGCAGCTCTCTTCCAGCCCCTTCAGTAACTAGTGTAACTCTGCAAACATACACAGATGCCAAATTAAACAAACTGCTCAGGGAGCTCGGCTGGTCGAGCAGCATCTGTGGTGGCAAAACAACAGTCAACGACTTCCTGACCTGCTGAGTTAATCCAGTACTGTCTATTTCTTATCCCCCCCGAGGTGCTTTGGGGCAGAGGCCTCTCCGAGGTGCCGTGACATCTAGAACCTGCCCGAATGGACCCGAATACTTGGCGGACCACGGAACTGGGAACAGGGAACTCGCTCAGTGGACTGGAAGGCTGGGCTAAGTTTCTTCCCAGCCATTATCAGGCAACTGAACCATGCTCTCACCAGCTAGAATGCTGTCCATTAGGCTTCAGAGATACGGTGCGGACACAGGCCCTTCTGGCCCACTGAGTATGCATCGGCCAGCGAGCCCCTTAAGCTAGCACTATCCCACATCCTAGGGACAATTTAAAATTTTACCAAAGCCAATTAACCGACAAACCTGTACGCCTTTGGGGTGTGGGAGGAAACCAGAGCACCCAGAGAAAACCCACACGGTCACAGGCAGAACGTACATACGCCGTACAGACAACACCCGTCGTCAGGATCGAACCTGGGTCTCTGGCGTTGTAGAGCGGCAACTCTACCGCTGCGCCACCGTGCTGCCCCACCTGCCACCTGCCTCATTGGTGACGTTTGAACTCTCTTTAATCAGACTTTATCTTACACTAAAGGTTGTTCCCTTTATCATTTATCTGTACACTGTGGACAGCTTGATTGAAATCTTGTACAGTCTTTTCTTCAACTAGATAGCACACACAAACTAAAGCATTCCGCTGCTCCTCGGTACGTGGAACAATAAATACTCGTGAAAATAAACGCTTATTTACACTACCTCGCTACACGTGACAATAAGTAAGTAAATAACTAAGTAAGTAAGTTTATTGGCCAAGTATTCACATACAAGGAATTTGCCTTGGTGTTCCGCCCACAAGTAACAACATGACATACAGTGAGTTACGAATGACTCAGAAAACACTAAACATTAATAATAATAAACCATTAATGATAAAACGCCATTGATCAAGCATGTGAACCAACAAAAAAACAGATCAAAGGGAGGCTGTTGAGTAGAGCAACTACTCGTGGATAAAAACTGTTTTTATGTCTGGCTGTGGCAGATTTGACAATCCGGAGTTGCCTTTCAGAGGGAAGTGATTCAAAGAGTTTGTGGCCAGGGTGAGAGGAGTCAGAGACTAAGTAATAGACTAAACGACGCTATTTCTGTACACTTGGCAATAATAAGCTAAACTTAACTACATTATTATGGTACACGTGACAATAATAAACTAATCTACGCGGCCTCGGTATTCGTGACAATAACAATCTAGACTACACTAAACTACCTCGGTACACTTGACAAGAAACTAAACTACACTTGGCAACAATAAACTAAACTATCTTGGTACACGTTATAATAATAAAGACACGACGCGATCGTGGATCGTAGGCCCCCGTCGATCATGACTGACCATGGTGGGTGATGCATCCTAGTTGTTGGCTCCAAACCTCTGCTGGAGCAGCGTCGCTTGTGGCTGAAGAGACCAATGTGGGAGTGACAGTCTCTGTGGCAAAGGTCACATGTGTGTGTGTGTGTGTGTGTGTGTGTGTGTGTGTGTGTGTGTGTGTGTGTGTGTGTGTGTGTGTGTGTGTGTGTGTGTGTGTGTGTGTGTGTGTGTGTGTGTGTGTGTGTGTGTGTGTGTGTGTGTGGTCTCTGGTTTGTTGAAGTTGCTGCGTTCCTTTCTGCACGCCCGTTTGTCTGCCGCTGTGTTCAACAGTTTCTCTTCCCCTGTTTTGAGATGTTGATGCGCGTGACAATAACACACAACCAAACTACACTACCTCGGTATTCATGACAATAACAATCTAGACTACACTACACTAATCTCTCCTGGTCCCAGAACACTGATGCAATCATAAAGAAAGCACATCAGCGCCTCTACTTACTGAGACGATTACGGAGAGTCTGTATGTCAAGGAGGACTCTCTCGAACTTCTACAGGTGCACAGTAGAGAGCATGCTGACCGGTTGCATTGTGGCTTGGTTCGGCAACTTGAGCGCCCAGGAGCAGGAAAGGCTGCAAAAAGTTGTAACCACTGTCCAGTCCATCATCGGTTCAAACCTCCCTACCATCGAAGGGATCTATCGCAGTCGCTGCCTCAAAAAGGCTGCCAGCATCATCAAGGACCCACACCATCCTGGCCACACACTCATCTCCCCGCTACCTTCGGGTAGAAGGTACAGGAGCCTGAAATCTGCAACATCCATGTTCATGAACAGCTTCTTCCCCACAGCCATCAGGCTATTAAACACAACTTCAAACAAACTCTGAACTAGAACAGCCTATTGCACTTAATCTGTTTACTGATGTCTGTATATATATATATATATATATTCTATGGTATATGGTCACACTGATCTGAACTGTATTTCTGCCTTCTATATTCTGTTGTGCTGCAGCAAGCAAGAATTTCATTGTCCTATCTGGGACACGTGACAATAAACACTCTTGCCTCTTAACCTCTCTAAACTAAACTACCTCACGACACATGACAATAACGATCTAGACTAAACTGCACTACCTCGGTGCAATTGAAACTTAAGGGCCTGTCCCACGAGCATGCGACTGCATGCGGCAAGCGCGACCTAACGTGGTCGCTTGAGCCGTACGGCCTCGCGCGGCCGGTCCCACTTCGATCGCCGGAGCCGTATGGAGTTGTGCGGGGCTGGCTCCGAAAAACTGACCGTGTTCAAAAAGTCTGCCTGCCGGCCCGCAGCAACATTGAGGCCTACGCAGCGTCGTGACGGCGTACGCCTTCGCTCCAACTTCACGTCAACTCGTATGGGATCACTCGACCTCCGCGCGGACCCCGCTTCTGGTTTGGTCGCGCTTGCCGCATGCAGTCGCATGCTCGTGGGACAGGCCCTTAAATTAATCTATCTTGGTGCAATTGACTATGAAAGACTACACTACCTTGATACACATGGCAATGACGTACTACACTACAGTATTGTGGTACAAGTGACAATAAACATACAACCAAAACGACATGACCTCGGTATTCGTGACAATAACAATCTAGACGAAACTGTACATGACAATAACGAACGATACTACCTCAATACATGTAACAATTAACTAATACCATACTGGAGTTTAGAAGAACACCTGACCCAAGGCAGGAAGTCACAGTTTGAGGAAGGATGCGGACATCAGAGAAACGTGGATAAAGATCTTGCTTAATTAACGATGATTGGAGCAAGCGGGCAGAAGTGACCCAAGGCAGGAAGGCAGGATGAAGAAGCGGTTTGGGTTGGGTTAGCGAATTATAAAGGCAATAAGTCACGTGTGTGAGCAGGGTACAAAGTCCCATAAAAACAACCAGAGAGGGTGTAAAAATGAAAAACACTGGGTATTAAGGTGCCATGGTAATGGTATGGGATTTTAATCTACACAGGGAAAGGTAAAATCAAATGGCAAACACTGCTTAGGTTTAGAGTTCATATTTTTACCTGTACCGAGGTACAGTGAAAAGCTTTGTTTTGCATGCTATCCATCAGATAATACAATCAAATAAAAACAAACGCAAGGCCACAATCTGGTTTACACTGAAGGTAGGAACTGCAGGTGTTGGTTTGCAAAAAAAGACATAAAGTGCTGGAGTAATGTAGCGGGTCTGATGCCGGGATAGTTCCAGCACACCTACAGTTGCAGGGACAGTCTCTTCCCGGCTGTAATCAGGCAACTGAACCATCCAATAACGAGAGTGGTCCTGAACTACTATCTACCTCATTGGAGATGATCGGGCTATCTCTGATTGGACTTTCCTGCCGTTAACTTGCGCTGAACGTTATTCACATTATTCTCTTTATCGTGTGTTCTTTGCAAAACCACTCACTTTTGTATCATCAGCAAACTTGCTAATCTTGCCCTGTATGTTCTCAAACAAAATCATTGATGGAGATGAGGCCCAGCTCTGAAACCCGAGGCACACCACTAGTCACAGGATATATTATGATCAGCATGCCCTGTGTTGTGGAGTGAGACTGTACTAAAGTGCAGGAAGGCAACAACACTTTGGCTCAGTCTACACTAACCCTCAGCTTGGCTGTTTACACAAAGAACTCCTTTAAGGCTGCAACACCGCTCTCTAAGCCCCGAGAGACGGAGGATTCTGGCTTGCCTGGCAAAGTTTAAGTTGATCATTTTCATATCAAAGGATCTCTGCTCACCGCAGCACGTTGCGCTGCACATTAAAATAATTTAACACCACCCTTCCCGAACAGTGTCAAACATACTAGCTGTAGCCTCAGTCAGCTCACTGCTGCTACAGTCATACAGCGGGCTAAACAGCTGCTCACAGGCTGCAAATGTGTAGGAAGGAACTGCAGATGCTGGTTTACGTCGAAGATAGTCACAAAATGGAGTAACTCAGCGGGACAGGCAGCATGCATCAAGTTGGGAAAAGGGGAAGTACAACGGGATCTGGGGGTCCTTGTACATCAGTCTATGAAAGTAAGCATGCAGGTACAGCAGGCAGTGAAGAAAGCGAATGACATGTTGGCCTTTATAAGAAGAGGAATCGAATATAGGAGCAAAGAGGTCCTTCTGCAGTTGTACAGAGCCCTAGTGAGACCACACCTGGAGTATTGTGTGCAGATTTGGTCCCCTAATGTGAGGAAGTACATTCTTGCTATTGAGGGAGTGCAGCGTAGGTTTACAAGGTTAATTTCCCAGAATGGCGGGACTGTCATATGCTGAGAGAATGGAGCAGCTGGGCTTGTACACTCTGGAGCTTAGAAGGCTGAGAGGGATCTCATTGAAACATATAAGATTGTTAAGGATTTGGACACGTTGGAGGCAGGAAACATGTTCCCGATGTTGGGGGAGTCCAGAACCAGGGGCCACAGTTTAAGAATAAGGAGTAAGCCATTTTGAACCGAGACGAGGAAACACTTTTTCTCACAGAGAGTGGTGAGTCTGTGGAATTCTCTGCCTCAGAGAGTGGTGGAGGCAGGTTCTCTGGATGCTTTCAAGAGAGAGCTAGATAGGGCTCTTAAAAATAGCGGAGTTAGGGGATATCTTCGCCATCTGGAGTCTGGAGAATGATGCAAATGTCCTTTTCACCGTTCATCCCAAACAGCTCTATAACAGACTCTCTGATTACAGACTGTTTCCAGGGACATTGATTTTTAGTGTACTAAAGATACAGCGTGGAAACCGCCCCTTTGGCATAGCGAGTCTGCGCCAACCAGTGATCACCCTGTACACTTCTTTTTCTTATCGAGTCCACACACACAAGATTAGAATCTGTTCAGCCAGAGCTGTGCACACGTCTGGGCATCTGATTACAATGGTATCTGTCTTGTGGCTTCTTGTGTTTCTTGTGCGTGGTGGTGGAATGATTGGTGTAAACAGGGCCGCGACGTGAACACTCTTTCCTTGGCCACTACCCTGTGCACTAAGTTTTTAAGAGGGAACTGCAGATGCTGGAGAATCGAAGGTTACACAAAAAAGCTGGAGAAACTCAGCGGGTGCAGCAGCATCTATGGAGCGAAGGAAATAGGCAACGTTTCGGGCCGAAACCCTTCTTCAGACCCTGTGCACTAACCTACACACACACATACACACACACCAGGGACAATTTTACAACTTACCAAAGCAAATTAAGCTGCAAACCTGTACATCTTTAGAGGGCGAGTGGAAACTGGAGCACCCAGAGAATGGACATTGGGCGAAGGACTAGCTCTCTCTCTCTGGCTATCTCTCTCTCTCTGTCTCTGTCTGTGTCTGTCTCCCTCTCTGTCTGTCTCTCTGTCTGTCTCTCTCTCTCTCTCTCTCTGTGTCTGTCTCTGTCTGTCTCTCTCTCTCTGTCTGTCTCTCTCTCTGTCTGTGTGGCTGTCTCTCTCTCGCTCTGTCTGTCTCTCTCTGTCTCCCTCTCTGTCTCCTTCTCTGTCTGTCTCTCTCTGTCTGTCTGTCTCTCTGTCTCTCTGTCTGTCACTGTTTGTCTCTCTGTCTCTCTCTGTCTCTCTCCCTCCCTCCCTCTCTCTCTCTCTCTCTCTCTCTCTCTCTCTCTCTGTGTCTCTACCACACCCCCACCAAGTTTGCTTATGACCAGGCCTCACTTCCCAACAGTGCAAGCTGACAGAGGTGTGAGTCACCTCTTCAAACTTTCCCAGCCAACGCAAGCCTTCTTTGAAAGTTTTTCTTCAGTGTTGTGCGCTAGCCAAGTAGGGGAAAGAGGTCACGAACTGAAGGCCCATCACAAGGCAGCCTTGTCTTTAACCCTGTCCCTGCTGACAATTCCCAAATAACACAGCATCAACAACCAGGAGGAAAGAAACTTAAGAAAATATCGAAAAAATTGAAGGTTCGTAATAATTTGTGGCATTTTGATTCATCTCAATGTCTCTCCCATCATCTCTCTCTCTCTCTCTCTCTCTCTCTCTCTATCTCTCTATCTCTCTCTCTTTTTCTTTATGCGGATTGTTTTAGGATCTTTGCCCTCCATTTCAATCTCAAACTCCCTCCACTCTCAATCTCTCCCGCCCATCCTTAATCTTTCTCCCCACCTCTCAATGTCTCCCCCTTTAATACTTCAGCCCCTCAATTTCTCCCCCCCCCCCCCTCCCCCACTCAATCCATCTCCAGCCCTCTCCCAATCCCTCTCCGTCCTCCAGCCTCCTCCCCTCCCCCACCAATTGAATAAACCAACGATTTTTTTTACAGCACATACTATTTCCCCTCCTCCAATCACTCTCCACCTTTCCAGCCCATGACTCACCTGTCAGGTATCTCTCCACTGTTCCCGTGTTTTTTGACTGAATAAAATGGACTTTCTCCTTGCCTCTCAATTCTCATTCAAAAGCCACACCTAAAAAACAAACTCCCTGACCAAGCTTCAGACAACGTGCCCTAACAGTGACCAGATTTATCTGCTTGCTAATTGCTCTACAAAACGCTTTGGAATTGATTGTGTATCGCCAGAGGCGGTATAACAGAGTTTTAGAAGACAACCTCTCGCAGGTATGTGTACAAGAGATGTGTAGGAAGGAACTGCAGATGCTGGTTTAAACCGGAGATAGCCACAAAAAGCTGGGGCAACTCAGCGGGGGTCAGTCAGGCAGCATCTCTGGTGAAAAGGAACGGGTGACGTTTCGGGCCGAGACCCTTCCTCATACAAGAGGGCCTGGTAGACAAAAGTGCTGGAGAAACTCAGCGGGTGCAGCAGCATCTATGGAGCGAAGGAAATAGGCAACGTTTCGGGCCGAAACCCCTCTAAAGGGCCTGTCCCACTTGGCAATTTTTTTCGACGACTGCTGGCGTCATATCAGTGTCACCAAAAGATTTTGAACATTTTAAAATCCAGCGGCAACAAAACAAAAGTTGCAACACTTGAAAAAACATCGCGCGTCATCACCCCGCTTCACGCTACAAATTTTGCAGGTGACCTGATACGTCAGTTAACGATGCCGGCATCCGCCGAAAAAAAAAATCACCGAGTGGGACAGCCCCTTAACTCTCACGGCGGGACCGGGAGCCCGCGGGTCCCTGGAGGGAGACCGCTTTTCAGGGCTCTCGCAACGTCGAATTCTCCTGCCCGAGTTGCGGGGTCGAGGAGCTCCTGGAGCGGGGCCTGACATCACCGCCCCGCGCGGCTTGGAATGGCCGCGGGACTCTGCGAGCGCACGCCGGGGGCTCTAACACCAAGACCCGGTGCGCGACCTCGCACCACCCGGCGTGGCTTTAATGGCCGCGGGACAATCGCCATCGCCAGCCGGGGGCTATGACTTTGACTCTGACATCGGGGGGGGGGGGGGGGGGGGGAGAGAGTGCAGTGGAGAGATAAGTTTATTTGGCCTTCCATCACAGCAATGTGATGGATGTTTATGTAAATTATGTTGTGTCTTGGGTCTATTTGTTTGTAATGTATGGCTGCAGAAACGGCATTTCGTTTGGACCTCAAGGGGTCCAAATGACAATTAAATGTATCTTGTATCTTGTAATTCACCAGTGGTCCCTGTCTTCTGCTCTGATGCTGAGCTGTGCAAAGGGGGTACGCTTGAGGTTGGGGTGAGTTTTGTACCAAAGGGCCAGAGTGTAAAACATTTCTACCCCATGCTCAGTCTGATTCCTATATACAGACACAGTAATCCCACTGGCTCTGTCACAGTGGCACAGCTGTTAGAGCCACTGCCTCACAGCGCCAGAGATCCGGGTTCAATCCTGACCTCGGGTGACCATAGACTATAGACAATAGGTGCAGGAGTAGGCCATTTGGCCCTTCGAGCCAGCACCGCCATTCAATGTGATCATGGCTGATCATCCCCAATCAGTACCCGTTCCTGCCTTCTCCCCATATCCCCTGACTCCGCTATTTTTAAGAGCCCTATCTAGCTCTCTCTTGAAAGCATCCAGAGAACCTGCCTCCACCGCCCTCTGTGTTGTCTGTATTTTGAGTAGGTTTAGTTTAGTTTATTGTCACATGTACCGAGGTACAGTGAAAAGCTTTCGTTGTTTCCCAACCAGCCAGCGGAAGGAACGATGCATGATATCATAGTGTGTTGGGAGGAACTGCAGGTGCTGGTTTAAACTGACGATAGACACAAAATGCTGGAGTAACTCAGCCGGGGTCAGGCAGCATCTCTGGAGAGAAGGAATCGGTGCTGTTTCGGGTCGAGACCCTTCTTCAGACCATTTCTCCACAGATGCTGCCTGCCCCACTGATTTACTCCAGCATTTTGTGTCTATCTTCAGTGTAAACCGGCATCTGCAGTTCCCTCCTGCACCTAGTGTGTGGGTGAGGGGTAGATACTTGGTCAAGGGGACTAGTTTAGATGGGGCATCTTAGTTGGCATGGAGTCGGGTGGAAACCAGGGACATCCAAGAGGAAAACCCCTTGAGGTCAGAAGGAGAACATGCAAACTCCACACAGAAAGGAAACCAGTTCAGTTCAAATATCAAAAATAGATGAATCAAAACACACTGGAAGCTCCAACACAGAGCAATACAACACCTCGACCAAACTGGTCTCCCAGCTGCTAAACACATTAATTCCCCTTCTCATTCCCACACTGACCTTTCTGTCCTGGGCCTCCTCCATTGTCAGAGTGACAATGCAAATCGGAGGAACAGCATCTCATATTTCGCTTGGGCAGCTTTCAACCCAGCGGTATGAATATCGATTTCTCTAACTTCATTTGATCCCTCTACATTATTGTCTATTTCTCCTGTTTCCCTTTCCCGTGACTTTCAGCTTAAAGAAGGGTCTCGACCCCAAACATCACCCATTCCTTCCCTCCAGAGATGCTGCCTGTCCCGCTGATTTACTCCAGCTTTTTGTGCCTAATACCAAGGTGGCGATGGTTTCTTTATTGTCACCTGTACCAGGTACAGTCAGATACACTTTTTGCTTGTAGCTCACCAAGACTATCCCCATAAATGAGCACAAGCAAGTTCACATTATAGTAGAATTAGGCCATTCGGCCCATCAAGTCCACTCCGCCATTCAATCATGGTTGATCTCTGCCACCTAATCCCATTTTCCTGCCTCCTCCCCATAACCTCGGACACCCCTTCTAATCAAGAACTCGTCTATCTCTGCCTTAAAAATATCCACACTTGGCCTTCACAGCCCTCTGTGGCAGACCTCAGACTGAAGAAGGGTCTCGACCCGAAACGTCACCCATTCCTTCTCTCCAGAGAAGCTGCCTGTCCCGCTGAGTTACACTTTTATTGTGCAGTTTCTTCCTACACTATAAGACTATAAGTGTTGTCTTTCAGATGACACACAGCCCAGAGCTTGACTGCCTGCTGTCAACATAAACTTTTCCATGGGGCTATTTTGATTTTGAGAAAGCAAATAGTTTATCATGGCCGATATTTAAACACTAGGTTCCAGCACCAGGTTAAAAACTAAGTGCTGGAAGACCTGGAAGCACTGGAAGACCTCAGCGCATCAGGCAGCATCTGTGAAGGGCAGAATGAAGATGGGGTCCCGTACCGAAATGTCGCCTGTCTATTCCCCTACGGATGCTGCCCGACCCGCTGAGTCCCTCCAGCGCTTTGTGTTTTGCTCAAGATTCCAGCGTCAGGCTGGGGCTAATCCCTGGAGCGCAGGAGGATGACTAAACACAAACTATGACAGAGACCTTTCACGAGGTTGTTGCCAGGACTAGAGGGTGTGAGCTATAGGGAGAGGTTGATTAGGCTGCGTCTCTATTCCTTGGAGCGCAGGAGGATGAGGGGTGATCTTATATGGGTGTATAAGATCAGGAGAGGAATAGATCGGGTAGACGCACCGAGTCTCTTGCCCAGAGTAGGGAAATCGAGAACCAGAGGAGGACAAGTAGAGGACATAGGTTTAATGTGAAGGGGGAAAGATTTTGTAGGAATCTGAGAGGTACTGATTGGGGATGATCAGCCACGATCACATTGAATGGCGGTGCTGGCTCAAAGGGCCGAATGGCCTACTCCTGCACCTATTGTCTATTGTTTAACAAACCCATACGTCTTTGGGATGTGGGAGGACACACTTTGTCATCCACTCCCTACACACGAAGGAAACATTTACGGAGGACAGTTGACCTATACACCCGCACGTCTCTGGGGCGTGGGAGGAAACCAGCGCACTCAGAGTAAACCCACGCGGTCACTCACGGGGAGAATGTGCAAACTTGTACAGGCTGCACACACATGAGGCCGTGACCGAACCCTGACGCTGTGAGGCAGCAGCTCTACCTGCTGCGCTACTGTGCCGCAAAGGGCAAGTCGTTCAAGGGAAGACGGCAACATGCTCATGGGCAAAAATTAAATTAAACGTCGTTCCATGGTTCGGGAGGCTCCCTCCCTCCCTCCCAAGGAGAGCATACATTTTCCATTCTGTTCTATTATTTTTAAAAAGAAAAACAATCATGCTCACACACGATGGCAGAACACAATCACACCCATTAGCTCAGCCAGAACAGCAGACGTGACAACAGATCGACACGACAAAAGTCAGTGATAAACGACGAGAATAATTTGGGAATCAGGCGGGTTTTCCTGCGAGTGAGTGACCAGCGTTACTCTCCCGTAAACAGTCGAAACTCACTTCCTTCTCAGCCACACAAAACGCCTCCTAACCTCCGCTTTCTGCAAAAGGTTTCTTGCCGTGCACATCAAATGGAAGTGATTATAATATTATGTTCATTCTAAATCCCGCTCCCCCCACTCGCCACCCTGCATTCCCGACTTACACGTCCTTACATGGGCGAGAGAACGTCGGGATGAGTGACACCGATTTACCCAGAGAATCTCTGCTGTCCCCGTTGTGGCCAATGCGTGGAACAGTACAGCACGGGGACAGGCCCTTCGGCCCACAATGTCTATACCAAACAGGTCAGATTAAATCAATCCCCTTTTGCATGTATGTGATCCATACCCCTCCATTTCACACACATTCCACAAAGGGCCTGTCCCACTGAGGCGATTTTTATGGGTGAATGCGGGCGACTGTCATAGTCGTAGCAGGTCACCGAAAAAACGGTGACGGGACCCGTCTAAGGCAAGTTACCGTCAACCGGCGACCCATTAGGACGTCCACCTACGACCACACCTACGACAACCTCCGACCACACAGGCAACAATCTACGCCAACCAAAGTCAACCTACGTCCACAAGCTACGACCCTGTCGGCGACAACTGAAGACAATTCAGTCGCCGGTACCTGTCGCTGGTTGACGTAAGTAGTCGCCAATGGAATTCACCGGTCAGCACCGGGCGACAACCCACGTCACCGGGCGACAACCTACGACAACACCTACATCAGGAGAAGTCAAGCTACGCTTAATGCCATCAAACCCACCATCGCCAAAAACTTTTTGAACACGTTGAAAATCCAGCGGCGACCAGAAAGACACTACAACCTATTGGGCGACTGAGGACACGGGCGACATTCCAGCGACCATGTGGCAACAGCCTAGTCTCCTGTAGTCTCCTAAAAAATAAGCCTCTTAAACGCCACTGTCATCTTTGTTTTAGTTTAGTGATGCAGCATAGAAACAGGCCCTTCATCCCACCAAGTCCGTGCCGACCAGCGATCCCCTGCACATCAACACTATCCTACACACAAATAGCACAGTTTTACATTTATACCAAGCCTATCAACCTGCAAACCTGCACGTCTTTGGAGTGTGGGAGGAAACCAAAGATCTCGGAGTAAACCCACGAGGAGAATGTACAAACTCCGTACAGACAGCACCCGTGGTCAGGATTGAACCTGGGTCTCTGGCACTGTAAGGGAGCAGCTCTACCGCTGCGTCACCGTGCCTCCCATCCCCCACCTTTGACAGATTGCTCCAGGAACCCACCCATCTCGGTGTTCTTGTAAAATTGAACACGTAATATTCTTGCTATTGAGGGAGTGCAGTGTAGGTTCACAAGGTTAATTCCCGGGATGGCGGGACTGTCATATGCTGAGAGAATGGAGCAGCTGGGCTTGTACTCTCTGAAGTTTAGAAGGATGAGAGGATTCTCATTGAAACATGTAAGATTGTTAAGGGCTTGGACACACTAGAGGCAGGAAACGTGTTCCCGATGTTGGGGGGAGTCCAGAACCAGAGGCCACAGTTTAAGAATAAGGAGTAAGCCATTTAGAACCGAGACGAGGAAACACTTTTTCTCACAGAGAGTGGTGAGTCTGTGGAATTCTTTGCCTCAGAGGGCGGTGGAGGCAGGTTCTCTGGATACTTTCAAGAGAGAGCTAAATAGGGCTCTTAAAGATAGCGGAGTCAGGGGATATGGGGAGAAGGCAGGAACGGGGTACAGATTGGGGATGATCAGCCATGATCATATTGAATGGCGGTGCTGGCTCGAAGGGCCGAATGGCCTACTCCTGCACCTATTGTCTATTGTCTATAAAATCTCGGCCCACACACATCCACTTTAAACTTTCCCACTCTGACAGTAAAGCCATTCCCCTCGTATTTACACCTCCCCCCTGGGAATAAAGTTTCTGCCAGTCTGCCTCTGTTCATGATCTCAACAATGTTGCAAAACTTAGATCAGGTCTCCCTAAAACTGTCATGCATCTGAGAGAAAACTGCCCAAGTTTGTCCAATCCTTCACAATTTGGGGCCTCTACATTTAATGACAAGTGGAGGAACGTGGAACGGCACAGCACAAGAAGAGGCCCTTCGGCCCACATGGCTGTGCTGAACACAATGCCAAGGCCTCCTCATATGGACCTGTACGTTATCCATATATCCACACCCCCCCCCCCCCCCCCCCTCCGCATTCCCTGCAGCTTCACGTGGACCACAGTTCTTGGGATATGTAAAGGTGAATAGTAAAATTAACATTTTAATTTCCAACTATTGCTGGATTGATTGAAAAATATCATGGAAACTGGCCTTTCGATCCCCTTAGTCCATGCCGACCATCACTAGTTTAGGAACATAGAAAATAGGTGCAGAAGGCAATTGCCCTTCAAGTCTGCACCGCCATTCAATATGATCATGGCTGATCATCCAAAATCAGTAGCCCATTCCTGCTGTCCATTAGATTAAGTCCTTTAATTACGAGGCGATGACCTCTAGTCCTAGACTCTCCCATTAGTGGAAACATCCTCTCCACACCCACTCTATCCAAGCCTTTCAACTATTCTATTTTACTAATTATTTGCCTGAAAAAACATATTTCGATGCCGCCTCTAACATCCTTCCCCTCACCTTTAATCTACGCCCAAACGCGGGAATAACCTTTGGATCCAGGCCTGCCAATGCCTCTCCATGTGCAGGAAGGAACTGCAGATGCCGCTTTACACCGAGATACACACACAATGCTGAAGGAACTCAGCGGGACAGGCAGCATCTCTGGAGGGAAAGAATGGGCGACTTTTCGGGTCGAGTCTGGGGAAGGGTCTCTCTAGTGATGCTGCCCGTCCCGCTGAGTTAGTTCAGCTTTTAATGCCTCTCTCTGCCCCTCTCGTAATCCTGTCCACCTCCTCCATCAGAACTCCCCCTAGAGTGACCCTGGAGAGAGGGATGGGGGGAAGAGAGAGGGATGGGGGGGGGGAGAGAGGGATTGGGGGGGGGGGAGAAGGAGAGGGGGGGGAGAAGGAGAGGGGGGGGAGAGGAGAGGGGGGGGAGAGGGAGAGGGGGGGGAGAGGGAGGGGGGGGAGAGGAGGGGGGGGGGGGGAGAGGAGGGGGGGGGGGGGAGGAGGGGGGGGGGGAGAGGAGGGGGGGGGAAGAGGGGAGGGGGGGGGGAGAGGGGAGGGGGGGGGAGAGAGGGGGGGGGGGGGAGAGGAGGGGGGGGGGAGAGGAGGGGGGGGGGAGAGGAGGGGGGGGGGAGAGGGAGGGAGGGGGGGGAGGGGGGGGGGGGAGGTGGGGGAGGGGGGGGGGGGAGAGGGAGGGGGGGGGAGGAGGGGGGGGGAGTGGGAGAGGGGGGGGGGGGGGGGAGAGGGGGGGGGGGGGGAGGGGGGGGGGGGGGAGGGGGGAGGGGGGGGGGGGGAGGGGGGGGGGGGGGAGGGGGAGAGGGGGGGGGGGAGGGAGGGGGGGGGGGAGGGGGGGGGGGGGGAGGAGGGGGGGGGAGGGAGGAGGGGGAGGAGGGGGGGAGAGAGAGGGGGAGAGGAGAGAAAGAGAGAGGGAGAGGAAGAGAGGGGGGAGAGGGGGGAGAGAAGAAGGGGAGAGAAAGGGAGGGGGGAGAGGGGGGGGGGGGGGGAGAGAAAGGGAGGGGGGGGAGAGAGGGAGGGGGGGGAGAAGGGAAGGGGGGAGAGGGAGGGAGGAGTGGGTAAGAGAGTGGGTGAGAGAGGGACTCAGAGGGAGGACAAGAGAGAGGGAGAGAGTGGGTGAGAGGGATGGGTAAGAGGGAGGACAAGAGAGGCGGCGAGGCCGTGTCCACTCACCCGAGGCCGCAGTCAGCAGATATAGGAGCGCGGTGACCGTGGAAGCCGTGGCTAAACCTCCAGCCATGGTTGTCGGGGCGGATCGGAGCGTCTCCCGTTGTTTCCCTGTGTGGCAACCGCGGACCGGCCTCCTCCCGGGGGGGGGAGACGGGACCGACCTGCGCCGCGGCTCCGGCTCTGGCTCCGGCTCCGGGTCCGGCTACAGCTCCGGCTCCAGCGGCAGCGGCGGCGCCGACACACACCAACACTTCCTCACTCTTTCTTCCTCTCTCTCACACACACACTCACTCTCTCTCACGCCGGCGTCCCAGCCTCCAGACCCCCGCTCCCATTCATGAGTGATCTGATCGGATCGGCCCAGATCAGCGTAACCCAGCCCAGCCCAGCCCAGCGCTCCGAGCATTCAGCCCCAGCGCCGGCCCACCGGGCGGGGTAGGAGCGGGGAGTGGACTGTGTGTGGGAGAGGGGAGGGTGGGGAGAGAGGGGCAAGGGATCTGGATAGGGGATAAAGGGGGGGAGGGAGAGAGAGTGGGAGAGGGGGGGATAGGGGGGAGAGGGGGAGGGGGAGAGAGGGGAGTTGGGAGAAGTGGGGGAGAGAGGGGGGGGGTTGGGGGAGAGGGGAGGCAGAGGAGTGGGGAATGGGGGAGAGGAGGGGGAAAGGGAGGGGGGAGGTGCAGTGGTGGGGGGGGTAGGACTGGGAGAAGGGGTAGAGGCAAGGGGGCAGAGAGAAGGAGTAACACAAGGGGGCAAAGGGGAGTGGATGACGAGGGGTACGGGGAGCGAGTGGGAGGCTATGGGGAGGTAGGTGGGGTGTAGAGTAAGGGTGGATGAGAGGGTGGGGTGGGGGTGTACAGGGGTGGATGGGAGAGGGTGGGGAGTGTAGGGGGTGGGGGTGCGAGGGATAGGCCTTTAGCTTTGACCCTACACATTGTCTATCTATTGCTGCCCGACCCACTGAGCTTAACGGAGACGCAAAGGCCCAGCGGGTATAGCCGTTGCCTCACAGCACCAGCGAGCCGGGTTCGATCCTGACCTCGGGTGCTGCCTGTGTGGAGTTTGCAGGTTCTCCCTGTTTCCCTCAGGTTGGCCAGTTTTCCTCTCACACCCCCAAAACATGCAGGTTTGTAGGTTAATTGGCCTGTCTAAATTGCCCTAATGTGTAGGGTGTGGATGAAAAACTAGGATAACATAGATCGATGGTCGGCGTGGATTCGTTGGGCCTATTTCAGTCAATCAATTTTCTCTCATTATCTGTATATCTCTCGTTTCCATTTCCCCTGAATCTCAGTCTGAAGAAGGGTCTTGACCCAAAACATCGCCTATTCCTTTTCACCAGAGATGCTCTCTGGCCCACTGAGTTTGTGTCGATCTTCAGTTTAAACCGGCATCTGTGGTTCCTTCCTGCATAATCAATTTTTAATTGTTAACAGTGGAAGCACCAATGCAAAATAACCGCTATGAATACTGGAAGCACTCAGCAGGTCAGGCAGCATCTGCGGAGAGAGAAACAGAGTGCAGCATTGTAACATGAATACTTCACAGGTGGAAGTTGGCCTGCTGATAATTTCCAACACTCTCTGTTTATTTCAGATTTCTGGCATCTGTGGCAACTGAAGAAGGGGTCCAATCTCGAAACGTCGCCTATCTATGTCTTCAGAGATGCTGCCTGATGCACCGAGTTACTCCAGCAGTTTGTGATTTCATTTTGCCAGAGGGACAATTTATCGCGATTTTCAAAAGAAACTGAATGATTTTTACGAGGATGTTGCCAGGATTGGAGGGTGTGAGTTATAGGGAGAGGTTGAGTCTTTATTCCTTGGAGCGCAGGAGGATGAGGGATGATCTTATAGAGGTGTACAAAATCATGAGAGGAATAGATAGGGTAGATGCACTTGTCTCTTGCCCAGAGCAGGGGAATCGAGGACCAGAGGACATACGTTCAAGGTGAAGGGGAAAAGATTGAATAGGAATCTGAGGGGCAACTTTTTTCACACAGAGTGGTGGGTGTATGGAACAGGCTGCCAGATGAGGTAGTTGAGGCTGGGACTATCCTATTGTTTAACAAATGGTTATGCAGGTACACATGGATGGGACAGTTTTGGAGGGATATGGACCAAGCACAGGCAGGTGGGACTAGTGCAGCTGGGACATGTTGGCCTGTGTGGGCAAGTTGGGCCGAAGGGCCCGTTTCTACACGATATCACTCTATGACTCAACAGGAGGAAAGGTATTTATTTATATAAAGAGCTTTTTTGTTAAATTGAGAGTCACTGCTTCAAAATGTGGAACCAGGTTTAGCGGAAGGGCCAAGCGAGGGGAACTAACATTTGGACGTCCGTACTTGTGTGAAGGCATTTACAAGAGACCAGTGAATATGTGAGGAAAATTTAAAGAAATAGTTTTCACTTTGATTTCTTCTGGATGAGTAAGGAACTATATTGTATTAAAATTTTTTATAACATACTGTCTATTGCTTTTGGGATACACTTATCTAAACATTAGGTTTATATTTCAGCATTTGATATATTTTTCTAAATTTATCCTAGGAAGTAGGATAGAACGAATGTACGGGTGATCATTGGACTCTAAAATCTCTCTAAAATAGTCTTTCATTGCAAACATAACTCCTCAGCTCCCATCCACCCACTGTGGACGGCATGACTGCAATCATGTATAGTCTTTGCACTGACTGGTTAGTATGCAACAAAAAGCTTTTCACTGTACTTCGATCCACGTGACAATACTCTCAACTAAACTGTCTCTAAATATAAAGACCATACAGAGAGGGCGGCACAGTGGCACATTGTTGAGTTGCTGTTTTACAGCGCCAGAGACCCAGGTTCGATCCTGACTACGGCTGATGTGTTTATACAGAGTTTGCACGTTCTCCCTGCGACCACGTGATGTTTTCTCCGGGTGCTCCGGTTTCCTCTAACATTCCAAAGACATGCAGGTTTGTAGGTTAATTGGCTTTGGTAAATTGTCCCTAGCGTGTAGGATAGAACTAGTGTACGGGTGATCACTGGTCAGTGCATACTCGGTGGGCCGAAGGGCTTGTTTCCACAACATATCTCTAAAACTAAAAGCTGTGTATTTTATAGTAGGCAAACTCTGCACCCATGATACACCAATGATAGAGGACATAAATATTTAAGCTGGTAGGAGCAGTTCCAATTTGTCTGAGATTTTTATTCAGAAAGAGATTAATATCAAGTGTTAAGCAATTCTGTGTCCCAAATGCTATGCAGCTCATGCCTGTGTTTTTTTTTTAATTTCCATTTTCTATTTATTTTGCACGTTATCCAATATTTTCCATTATGGTGTGGATTGAATTTCCTGGAAAGTGGTCGCAAAAGCCAACTAATTTATTAATGCCAGCTTCAGATATTCACTCTGAAACAAACATGCAATGTTCAGATTTTAGTTTAATAAATATCATAAGTGATAGGAGCAGAATTGGGCCATTCGGCCCATCAAATCTACTCTGCCATTCAATCATGGCTGATCTATCACTCCCTAGCAACCCCATTCTCCTGCCCTCTCCCCATAACGTCTGACACCCGTACTAATCTAGAATCTATCTATCTGCCTTAAAAATATCCATTGACTTGACCTCCTCGGCCTAGTTTTTATGTAATTTAGAGATACAGCGTGGAATCAGGTCCTTTGGCCCACTGAGTCTGCACCAACAGCGATCCCCGCAAACTTACACTATCTTACACACACTAGGGACTACTTACAATTTTACCAAAGCTAGTTAGCCTACAAACCTGCACGTCTTGGGAGTGTGGGAGGAAACCGTAGATTCCATAGAATACCCACTCAGGTCACGGGGAGAATGTACAAACTCCGTACAGAGAAGCACTCGTAATCGGGAGCGAACCCGGGCCCCAGGCTCTGTACCACTCTATCTCTCTAACTCTACCACTGCGGGTCAGGCAACAATTCTCTTTGGAGTAATGCCCCTGTCCCACTTAAGAAATCTGAACGGAAACCTCTGGAGACTTTGCGCCCCACCCAAGGTTTCCGTGCGGTTCCTGGAGGTTGCAGGTGGTTGCCGGAGGTTGCAGGTAGTGGAAGCAGGTAGGGAGACTGACAAAAACCTCCGGGAACTGCACGGAAACCTTAGGTGGGGCGCAAAGTCTCCAGAGGTTTCCGTTCAGGTTTCCTAAGTGGGACAGGGGCATTACTCAGCGGGTCAGGCAGCACAAGGAGATGAGTTACTCCAGCATTTTGCGTCTACTTTTTAAATATGATGCCTTCAGCCTGCTGAGACAGAGGGACCCGGGCACAAGGGCAGAAGATCTTTGTGCACAACTCCCCTTCAATGCTTCCCTCTGTCACCATCACTGCTGAGGAAGATGTTCTCTCTAAGTCTTGCAAACAGGTGCTGGCAGGCAGATGAAAAATTAACGTTAATACGACCCACTCCAGACAAACTGTGTACAGACAGCACCCGTGGTCAAGATCGAACGCCGGTATCTGGCGCTGTGAGGCAGCAACTCTACCGCTGCGACACTGTGCATCGATGGGTTTGTGCTAAAACAAAGTTCAGAAGGCACCCCCAACAGTGGCTATGACGGACAGCTGGGCAACGAGGGGGGTTGAATGCATCCTTGACAAGGATTGTAACATAGTTGTATAGAAGTCTATTTAGTATATTTGTTTGTCTTGCATTACAATGGTGGGTTCTGTTCAATATTGTATTGTAAATTTTATTTTTAATAATTGAATACATTTTTTGATTTAAATAAAAGTGTTCATGATCGCCGTCAAGAACAGATTATTCAAACAGATGGTACATTCTTTCCACATTGATATTTGATATGGCACTGAATAAATTAAGAGGATTAGCTCAACAACAGTTGGAAACATGACGAGAATATCCTCCTCCCATTCTGTCTAACTAGAGGATCCATTTTGGAAAACACCATCAGTTTAATCACTTGGAACATTGACACAGATCGGTTCAGCTCAAGAACAGGCCCTTCGGCCCACAGGGTCTGTGCCGGACATGATACCAAGACCATCGCTTATCTGCCTGTTCATAATACACGTCCCTCCATTCCCTGCATATCCGTGTAGTGTTTTAAATCCCACCATCATACCTGCTTCAACCACCACCCCCGGCAACTCGTTCCAGGCACCCTCTGTGTAAAATTAAAACTTGCCCCGTACTCCAGTGTTCCAGAGAACACCTCTGCCTTTAGCTCATACCACTAATCCAGGCATCGTTCAGGTAAACCTCTGCACCCTTTCCATAGCCTCAACGCCCTTCCAGCAATGGGGCAACCAAAACTGCACACAAGCCACCTAAAAAAATTCCTATAAATCTGCATCATGACTTCCTGACTCCTATACTCAAAACCCCAACCTATTAAGGCAAGAATACCAGATGCCCATTTGCCACTCTCTCTACTTGTGTTGCCACTTTCAGGGAGTGATGGATATGGACCCCAAGATGTAACACTTCAGAATGCATCGTGGGATTTAGAGTTACAGAGCCATACAGTATTGACACAGGCCATTTGGCCCATCTTGTCCATGCCAACCAAGATGTCCATCCAAGCTAGTCCCATGTCCCCACATTGAGCCCATATCCCTCTAAACCTTCCCAATCCAAGTGCCTGTTCAAATGTCTTAAATATTGTTAGAGTGCCTCCTCTACCGGATCGTTCCAACTGCGACGTTATTTTGCTGCATTTCGCCAACAGTTTCATACAGAACATGTAAGTGTTCCCAACGGAACTGCCCACGTGATTCGGGATTTCCATGTAGAGTCATAAAGCACGGAAACAGGCCCTTCGGCCCCACTCGTCCATGCTGACCAAGATGTCCCATTTAAGCTACTCCCATTTGGCCCATATCCCTCTGAACCTCCCCTACCCATGTACGTGTCCAAGTGTCTTTCAAATGCTGTTATAGTACCTACCTCAGCTACCTTCTCTGGCAATAGACATAATTCAGCGGGACAGGCAGCATCTCTGGAGAGAAGGAAGGGGTGACGTTTCAGACCTTCTTCAGACTTCACACCACCCGTCTTGACCCAAAACGTCACCCATTCCTTCTCTTCAGAGATGCTGCCTGTCCCGCTGAGTTACGCCAGCATTTTGTGCCTACCTTGGGTGTATTTCTGCAGCCAGCATCTGCAGTTTCTCAGACAAAGGCATCATTGACTCCACAGAGGGAGGGTGGAAACAAGTCGCCCTGAACAAATGCCCAACAAAAAAAAATGCGATTGCAGTAGTTTATGTTTCAGCATTAAAGCAGCTCCTGTGTTCGTGCTCCCTGGAGGTGAAGGTGGGATGGAGCTACAGGGAGGCTCTGCTGACTTGTTGCTTTGTTCTTCAGACTCGTTGTCGGTGTCCTGGTTGCCAAGGTTTTAATTAATTTGCCACCTGCGACGTGGTTTCATCCTCCGGGGAGAAAGGTGAAGCGTTTGTTTCGAGGTGGGCCGTGACAAACAAGCTGCCAGCACCTGAAACCAGATTCTGTAGTCGGTATCCAATGCTGTCGGTGTGCCAGTGAGCTGGACATTGCCGCAACCCCCTGTCCTTCGCGGAAACCTTCCTCCGGTCCAAAGCCCTTGACCACAGGTCCAGCGGGTGGTGGTCAGCACGGATCAAGGGAGATGGCAGGAACGGGGCACTGATCAGCCATGATCATGTTGAATGGCGGCGCTGGCTCGAAGGGCCGAATGGCCTACTCCTGCACCCATTTTCTATGTTCAATAAGGAACTGCAGATGCTGGAAAATTGAAGGTAGACAAAATTGCTGGAGAAACTCAGCGGGTGCAGCAGCATCTATCCATAGACGCTGCCGCACCCGCTGAGTTTCTCCAGCAATTTTGCCTACCTCCCATTTTCTATGTTTCTATGGAACATCCTGCAGGCACTCCATGGATCCTGTGGCGTGGTTCCCGGAGCAGACTGCCCAGCTTGTCGGACAAAATCCCTCATCGTCAGAACTCACCAACCCGCACCAAGAGACATCCACCATCGTTAAACGCTTTGAGAGGCCAGTTATGGAACGCCTTAAATCCGGTCTGCTACAGTCACGGTGGCACAGCGGTAGAGTTGCTACCTTACAGCGAATGAGAATGATGGCAAGTGTCCTAGTCACGGTTTATCCCAAACAGCTCGGTGACAGAGTACTCTCTGATTTATGGGCTGTTTCAGGGGCCATTTGCAGTCTCTCTTAGTTCAGAGATTACAGAGATACAGCGTGGAAACAAGCCCTTCAGCCCACCGAGTCTATGACGACCATCGATCACCCGTTCACCAGTTCTACATTATCCACCTTTCTCATCTGCTACTCTTAATCACAGTCCAATTAACCTACAAATCTGCATGTATCAATGTTCCTCACCCTTTGTATATAACATCATGAGAGGAATAGATCGGGTAGATGCACAGACTCTCTTGCCCAGAATAAGGGAATCAAGGACCAGAGGACATATGTTCAAGGTGAAGGGGAAAAGATTTAATAGGAATCTGAGGGGTAACTTTTTCACACAAAGAGTGGTGGGTGTATGGAACAAGCTGCCAGAGGAGGTAGTTGAGGCTGGGACTATCCCAATGTTTAAGAAACAATTAGACAGGTACATGGATAGGACAGGTTTGGAGGGATATGGATGAAGCGCAGGCAGGTGGGACTAGTGTAGCTGGGAGATGTTGGCCAGCATGGGTAAGTTGGGCCGAAGGGCCTGTTTCCACACTGTATCACTCTATGACTCAGTCCAATTCTATGAGCTGTTTCTTTAGGCTTTTTAGCTCAATTGCACTGTTATCAGTGCACTATTTATGTAGCAGGCTTATCAGTCCACATTGTGTAGGCCCGGATGTGTTAATGTGTCACCGACAACAGGCTGTGCACAAGCTTTCAAGTCTCTGGCACCAACCGAATGATATACGACAGATAGACGATGTGACCTTCTGTACTTAAACAGGTGGGGCATGTTGGCACGGCAGATGGGAACGACAACCAAAGAGTAATGGCCAGCTCTCTCTGCACACACTCAGCGTAATTATTCAGTTTAAGGATTAGTAGTAGTAGTAGCAATATATATTTTATTTTGTACATGTAAAATATAAAAAGCTAAAAACAAAGCAAAATAACAAAAGAATGAAATGAACAATAAGCCGATACACATTGAATAACTTCTCATAAACATCTCAAATTAAATTTTACATGTTCGAAAAGGAGAAGGAGGAAGTATACACTTATTTATTCCTACCCCTTCTTTGATACTCATCGATTCATTCACAAAATTGATCTCATATCCATATATATTTACACATACACAATTCTCCGTCGATTGTCACCTTGTCGTGGTGGAGAAGCTTGTGGGGTCCTGAGATCAATTTGAGATTGAGGGGGGGAGGTCTCTGACAAGGAGCAATCCAACCAAGACCTCAATGGTGGAACAGGCGGAGGACGATGGCTGACCTTAGTGGAGCGTCACAACGGCTGGGAAGGCGGATGAAGGCTGCAGCCGAAAAGGGTCTCCGCTCGTCTTGGACTCGCCATGCCACTGGATCCTGACCCAGATCTGTCAAGGACCGTTGGGTTGGTTGTCTATGCACCAGTCTCCCCATGTTACATCACATTCTTGATCAATGGTGTTTTATCATGAATATTTTATTATTATTAATGTTTAGTGTTTTCCGAGTCATTCGTAACTGTCACTGTATGTCATGTTGTTACTTGTGGGTGGAGCACCAAGGCAAATTCCTTGTATGTGAATACGGCCAATAAACTTACATACTTACTTACTTACTTACTTAAACAAAGTCATGCACTGGCATCCTCCAACCCTGGAGAACCCATGGTCAGCCATGACCGAGGGGGGGTGGGAGGGCTAAGAAGAAACACAAACATATACATACAGATATCCATACATAAGCCACATACATACATACATACATATATACACGCATATGCACGCGTGCAAACATACATATATACAGCTTATAAACATTTTTCCAAATTCTATGTACAATGCGAATACCACACTGTGTCAATAAACTAAAATTTGACTGTCATCACAGCCCTTCCTCATTCTTATACGTCTGGAAAATAATTTTTTTGCACTTCTTCTTAAACTGAGTAATGTTTGTGGTTTGCTTGACTTCCACATCCAAATCATTCCACAATTTCACAAATTAAAAACCATATCCTCCAGGTCTCATTGATAGCAGCCCCAACTTTGGTAATCATTCCAACAATCAGTTCCCACATCTGAAAATTGAAGGGCGGCACGGTGGCGCAGCTGGTAGAGTCACTGCCTCACAGCGCCGGAGACCCGTGCTCAACCCTGACCTTGGGTCATGTCTGTGTGGAGTATGAATGTTATCCCTGTGGCCTCGTGGATTTCATCCGGGTTCTCCAGTTTCCTAAGTCCATACGTCATAGGAGCAGATGGAGACCATTCAGCCCATCCAGTCTACTCCGCCATTCATTCATGACCGATCTATCTTTCCTTCTCGACGCTATTTCCTGCCTTCTCTGCATAACCTTTGACGACCTTACTAATCAAGAACCTAGGGTTTAAGAAGGAACTGCAGTTGCTGGAAAATCGAAGGTAGAGAAAAGTGCTGGAGAAACTCAGCGGGTGCAGCAGCATCTATGGAGCGAAGGAAATAGGCAACGTTTCGGGCCGAAACCCTTCTTCAGACTTCAGTCTGAAGAAGGGTTTTGGCTTGAAACGTTGCCTATTTGCTAATCAAGAACCTATCAATCTCTGCCTCAAAAATACCCAATGGCAGCCTCCACAGCCGTCTGTGGCAATGAATACCACAGATTCACCTCCCTCTGACTGAAGAAATTCCTCCTCATCTGCTTTCTATAGGTACGTCCTTTTAGTCTGAGGCTGTGCCCTCTGGTCCTGGACTCTCCCACTCATGGAAACATCCTCTCCACATCCACTCTGTCCAGACATTGCCTGGGAGGGAACATATCAATTATGAGGAGAGACTGACGAGGCTGGGACTATTTTCCTGGGGTGGAGAACTTATGAGGGGATATGATTGTGGTAAAATTACAGGGTCAACTTCATCGTCATGGGCAAGATGGGCCGAAGGGCCTGTTTCCATGCTTTAGTTTAAAGATATAGCATGGAAACAGGCCCTTCAGTCACCGAGTCCACGCTGACTGACCAACGATCCCCGCACACTAACACTATCCTACACACACTAGGGACAATTTTCTAAACATACCAAGCCAATTAACCTACAAACCTGCACGTGTTTGGAGTGTGGGAGGAAACCGAAGGTCTCAGAGAAAACCCACACAGGCCATGGGGAGAACGTACAAACTCCTTACAGACAGCGCCCGTAGTCAGGATTGAACTTGGGTGTTTGGCGCTGTAAAGGCAGTAGCTCTATCGCTACACCACCGTGCTGCCATGTTGTATGACCCTATAACTGCAGGAAGCTTTACCTGTATCAGAGACAGATTAAACTAGAGGACATCTAGGTATTCCAGGTGAGGGGCAAGAGATTTTTCGAGGGGATCTGAGGGAAGATGAATTACAATGCAGGAAGGAATGGTGGAAGCAGAGTCATTGAGTGGCGAGATGAGGATCATTCAGGCAGAGAGGCTATGGGATAAATGCTGGAAGATCTTCCTCCCAAGATAAGATACGATAGAAAGTTATTTATTCCAGGAGGGAAATTTATCTGCCGACAGTCATAAAACACAAGATACATGAAACATAAAATTAAAGTGACGAGTGGAAAGGATTGGGGAGGGGAGTCAGTCTCAGTTTACCCCACGACAGAAGGGGGGGGGGGGGGGGGGGTTGTACAGTTTGTTAGCCACAGGGAAGAAGGATCTCCTGTGGCATTCTGTCCTGTATCTTGGTGGAACCAGTCTGTTGCTGAAGGTGCTCCTCAGGTTGACCAGAGTGTCATGGAGGGGGTGAGCTGTATTGTCCAGGATGCTCCGCAGCTTGAGGAGCATCGTCCCCTCCAAGACCACCTCCCGTGAATCCAACTCCAACTCCGCCCCCAGGAAGGAGCCGGCCTTCCTGATGAGTTTGTTAATCCTATTGACGTCCTCGTGCCCCAGTATACAGCAGCGAAGAAGATGGCACTGGCTCCCACCGATTGATAGAACATCTGCAGCATCTTACTGGAGACATTGAAAGAGCGGAGTCTTCTGAAAAAGTACAGCTGGCTCTGTCCCATCTTGTACAGGGCCTCAGCGTTCCTGGACCAATGGCGCCCATTACAATCGCTCCACTCTTCTAAACCTCCAACACCAGCATTTATCTGTACGCTGTGGATGGCAAGATTGTAATCATGTATTGTCTTTCCACTGACTGGTTAGCAGGCAGCAAAAGCTTTCACCGTACCTCGGTACACGTGACGATAAACTCAACAAAACTAAAGAGGTGAGAAAGTATGCTTCGGAAAAGTAGAGGGAAGGGGTCACGTCTATAAGAATCTTGAATCTGACCTGTTCTCACTTTCAGTTCTAGTTCAAGTTCACTTTTACTGTCACATGCACCAATTGTTACAGTGAAATGTGGGTTACCATACAGCCATACAAATAAAAAAAAGAACACTACACATGGTAGACTTTAACATGAATATCCCCACACAGCGGATTCAAAGTTTCCCACTGTGAGGGAGGGCACCAAAGTGACTCTGTGATGGCGAAGTCAGTGCCGCCCACGGCTGGAAGCCCCGCAAACCACAGCTCCACGATCCCAGGTAAGGCATCGCCCGCTCCGCGATGGAATCCAGTGCTGCACCGCCGCTGAAGCTCTGGTCGGTCTCCGGCAGGAAAGGCCGCGCCAATCCAGTTGGTAAGCCGTGAGGGGAGGGGGCAAAGACGCAACTCGGAGAATAGTCGCATCCTCGCCAGGAAGTGACTGAGAAACGGTTTCCCTCTTACCCTGCCCACCTCCCCCACTCAGTGATGGGGACTATAGAAGAACTGATTCTTTGTTAGTCAACTCAAAATAGTGAAGTGTAATTGTTTCATTCTGAGGTCAAGCCTGTGTTGCCATGACGGTAAAATTAATCAAGCAGATTTTTCTTCCAAGATCGAGGCAGTAATCTTATGCCCCTGTCCCACTTAGGAAACCTGAACGGAAACCTCTGGAGACTTTGCGCCTCACCCAAGGTTTCCGTGCGGTTCCCGGAGGTTGCAGGTGGTTGCCGGAGGTTGCAGGTAGTGGAAGCAGGTAGGGAGACTGACAAAAAACCTCCGGGAACCGCACGGAAACCTTGGGTGGGGGTGCAAAGTCTCCAGAGGTTTCCGTTCAGGTTTCCTAAGTGGGACAGGGGGATTAGTGTCGTGGATTTGCTGTGGAAACTGTACCATATTTTCTGTTGCATTAGGCTACAGAGAAACAACCAGCAAAGCGTGCTAATTTCAGGCAATGCAACATCATCCAATATAAATGGCATTACGTGCTGCCTTGCCTTAATCCCCACTAATCCTGACCCAATTACTGGTGCTATAAAAAAAGGATTGAGGGTGCAACTGAAATAATGTCCGTGCATTTTTCAATCTAGCGGTGGATGAGGGCTTTGGAGAATGATGGACCTACTCTGCAGAGGTAGCGGAGATCCCTGAGGACTGGATATCCAGGGGCCTGGTGAAGGTTGTGTCCGCAGTAAGATCAGGAATTTTAGGGTAGCCAACGTTGTTCCTTGCTCAAGAAAGGAAGTTGCAAGAATCCACGGAATTGTGGATTGGGGGTGTTTATGTTAACTTTTATGTTGTTGCTTTTTGTTCAATATGGCTGTTTGGTAATTTGAATATCACTGTACCTTAATTGGCCTTGACTGACCTTGAAACCTTGAACTCCAACCCCAACTCACAACCCACAACGCCAACTCACAACTGGCAGTGGCTGCCCTGCCAACAGTCTGTCTGTCCTTTCATCTTTTTGTTATTTTTAGTATGTGTTAAAAAGTTTGTTTCAGTGTTCCTTGGTTTGTTTTATGCAGAGTTTGGGGGAAACTTGTTTTCAATGTCTTACCTCGGCTTTGATGTGATTTCTTTCCGTATCTTATCTCCGTCCGCACTGCGGCCTAACATTGTGGATATGGCGGCCTTCCTGGAGACCAACGGGCGCCTCAGGCCGCAGGAGTCTGCGGGACTTTAACATCGTGGAGCTTGCGATCCCTTTGGCGGGGATCGATGCTCAAACCGCAGGGCCTGTGGACTTTAACATTGTGAAGTCTCTGGTAAGAAGAGGCTGACTCGGGAGCTCTATGCCGCTGGGGTGCAAACTGCCCAAGTGAAATATGAGGTGGTGCTCCTCCAATTTACGGTTGGACTCACTCCGGCCATGGAGGAGGCCCAGGACAGATCTTTGCTTTACAGTACCTTAGTTGGTACATGTGACAATAAACTGAACTTGAAACCTTGAACTTCAACCCTACTATTTTTTGTTTCTTGTTTTATTCTGCTTATATGTTTTGTAATCTGATTATTAAATTTTGTAAGGCGTCTTTGGGAGTCTTCGAAAAGCGCCCATAAGTATAATAATAATAATAATAATAACTTTATTTGTTAAGCACCTTAAAAACAACCAAAGCTGACCAAAGTGCTGTACAGAAAAAAGAAAACAAGCAAGACATCATAAAACAGGCAGAACAACAGAACATACAACTAACACGAGGCGCATAAATTACATACAAAAATCCAAACAATAAATTAAAAAACATAAAACACAAGTACAAACAACGCAGCAAAACCAAGCAAATAAAGTTAATAAACAATTCGACACCTCACTGGTCTACAAAGGCCATGGAGAATAGATATGTCTTCAGGAGTGATTTAAAAACAGCTAGAGAAGGGGCCTGTTTAACGTGCAGAGGCAATTCATTCCACAATCTCGGAGCCGACACAGCAAAGGCACGGTCCCCTCTGAGCTTCCGCTTAGTCTTTGGCCTGAGAGAGCGGGAGGGCGAATAAGGGTGAAGAAGCTCAGATAGGTAGGACGGGGCAAGACCACTTAGGGATTTAAAAGTAAATAAAATAATTTTAAAACGAATCCTATACTGAATAGGCAGGCAGTGGAGAGAGGCCAAAAGGTGAGAAACATGATCATGCTTTCGTGTAATGTTAATAATAAAATAAATAATACTCACAAACTTACAAACTACAACTCACCCCCACCTTGATTGGTGCATGTTAGTGCCTGTCTCCTCATCTCTGGTGATCCCGCCCATACTAGCCATTGATAGGCTGACGGCGCAGTTGAGTGGTGGGTAAGTAGACCAATCAGCGAGTGGTCCTGCGAGGAGGAGGTACTGTGATTGGATGCTGCTTACGTCACTCTACCGCCGGCGACGCCCCCATGGCGGGTCTAGCAGGATGATTGGTCGGGGCGACGTCCGTCAGCCTTGTCCCGCCTCCCGAGGGCGGGCCCGACGATGTGTTTGGGCGGCGCGGACGTCAGTCTGTTATATCCCGCCTCCTGGAGGTGTGGGTGATGCGAGTCCATTGGTCGGTGCGGCCGTCAATCAACTGTGGCCCGCCTCCCGGTGGGCGGGACATCCGGCGGGGTGGCGGCCTAGCGGGGCCTGTGTGGGAGTGAGGGAGAGTGAGAGTCAGTGAGTGTATCGGGCCGGGGATGGCGACCGTGGCGCCCGGTCACCTCCTGCTCGCCGCGCAGCTGCTGCTGCTCCTGGCCGCCGCCGTGGCCGCGCTACTGGCCGCATCCGCGTCGCCCGACAACGGCACGGCCGGCCCGCCGGACACCGGCACCGGGGAGGAGGCGGGGATCGGGGCCGAGGGCGGCAACAACGGCAACAACGGCAACAACGGCACGGTGCCGGAGGACCGCGACCCCCGCTCCCCGCTGGTGCTCTGCATATTCCTGTGAGTGAGTGAGTGCGGGCGCGTACAGAGTGACCCCGGGGGTGGGGGGAGAGTGTGGTCCTGGGGGTGGGGGGAGAGTGTGGTCCTGGGGGTGGGTGGGTGGGTGGAAGGGGGGGGGAGGGGTGGAGTAGTCCTGGGGGGGGGGGGGGAGAGTGTGGTCCTGGGGGTGGGGGGACAGAGTGACCCCGGGGGTGGGGGGGGGGAGTGTGGTACCGGGGGTGGGGAAAAGTGTGGTCCTGGGGGGTGGGGGGGTGAGTGTGGTCCTGGGGGTGGTTGGGTGGAAGGGGGGGGAGGGGGTGGAGTAGTCCTGGGGGGGGGGGAGAGTGTGGTCCCAGGGGGGGGGGGGGTGGGGGGAGAATGTGGTCCCGGGGGTGCTGTTGGAGTACGACCTTGTGGGTGGGGATACAGTGTGGTCCTGTCGGTGGGGGTTCAGCGTTGGGAAAATATCCCAGGGGTGGGGGATGAGTGTGGTCCTGGGAGTGGGGAGCGGAGGGGAAGGGGGGAACAAAGTCCCGGGGGTGGGGGTTGAGTGGTCCTGGGGTTGGGGCTGGTGCTGTGTGGGGCAAATATTCTGGGGTGGAGGTATAGTGTGACCCTGTGGGTGGGGGTATAGTGTGGGGCAAATATTCTGGGGTGAGAATACAAGGTCGGCAAATATCACGGGGATGGAGGAACTGTGGCCCAGTGGATGGGGTACCCTGTTGGGAAAATATCCCTGGCGTGGGGAGGGGGTAAATGTACCAGAGGGCGGGGGAAGTGTGGACCTGGGGGTGGCGATGCAGTGTGACTCTGGGGTGGAACCACTGTGTGACTCCAGGGGTGCGGGTTGGAACAGTACAGTGTGGAGAAAATAACTACGCTGTGGGGGTACAGTGTGGCCCCGGGGATTGGGGACAGTGTGGGGCAACTGTCCTGTGGATGGGGGTACAGTGTGAGCCTAGTGGGAGAAGGCAGAATGCATTTGAATGAGAAAAGTAGATCCGCCATGATTGTATGACAGAGCAGACTCGAAGGGCTGAATGGCCTAATTCTGCTCCTATGTCTTATGGTCTTATGCCCTCTTGTATGTAATGGAATGCAGGGGAGAGACAAGAACTTTGCCTTCCATCACAGTGAGGAGGAGAGCCACTGTGATGGATGTTTATGTGAATAGTGTTGGTGTGTGTTTTGGTTCTTTTATTGTATGGCTGCAGAAACTACATTTCGTTTGAACCTCATGTGAGGTTAAAATGACAAATAAAGGTATTGTATTGTATTGTATCAAAAATAATTTAGCATCAATTGAACAGGAGCTGCGAGTCTTTGGTTTGAATAGTAATGGTTTGTAGTTTTAACCCATGATCTTGCCCTCTGTATTGCCTGCAGGCCTGATGATTTTATTGAATGTGATGATCCAGTGGACCTCCTTGGAAACACAACTGCGTATCAGGTGCAAGGATATGGCTGTGTGAAAGTAAGGAAACTTTATTTCACTTTAGCAGACACAAGAGTTGGAATCAGAAGTAAAATGCATAATGCTGGAGAAACTCAGTGGGTTGACCAGTTTCTGTGGAGAGGAGAGGAATTGTGATGGTTCATATCAAGCTAGTCCTGATAATGGGTCTCAACCTGAAACGTCAAGAATTCCCCTCTTCCCCATAGGTGCTCCATGACCCACTGAATGAGATCCCGATGTGGCATCGTATAGTGATACAGCGTGGAAGCAGTCTCTTCAGCCCAACTTGCACACACCGACCAACAGGTCCATCTACACTTGTCCACCTGCCTGCGTTTGGCCCACATCCTTCCAAACCTGACCTATCCATGTACCTGTGTTTAAGAAGGAACTGCAGATACTGGAAAATCGAAGGTACCCGAGTCTGAGGAAGGGTTTCGGCCAGAAACGTTGCCTATTTCCTTCACTCCATAGATGCTACTGCACCCACTGAGTTTCTCCAGCATTTTTGTGTACTATCCATGTACCTGTCTAATTCTTTCTTAAAAGTTGCAATAGACCCAGCCTCAACTACCCCCTCTGGCTGCTCATTCCATACACCCACTACCCTGTGTGTAAAAAAAAGTTACCCCTCAGATTCCTATTAAATCTTTCTCCCTTCACCTTAAATCTGTGTTCTCTGGTTCTCGATTCCCCTACTTTGGGCAAGAGACTCTGTGCATCTTGCCTGACAAATGTGGCTCAGCTGGTCTCACTAATATGAGCAGAATGCTGGAAGTGCTCAGCTGGTCAGGCAGCATCAATGAAGAGAGAAATAGTTGGAGACAAAAGAAACTGCAGATGCTGGAAACTTGAGCAAAGTGCCAGAGGATCTCGGTGGGTCAGGCAGCATCTGTGGAAGGAATGAACGGACGACGTTTCGGGTGGGACAATTCTTCACTCAATTCTGACCTGAAATGCTGACTCCACATCTCTCTCCAGAAACGTTATCTGACCTGTTGAGTATTTACAAAGTTTCAAGCGGTTTTGGATCCGAAGGAACAATTTTACTTTGATCTTGTTCAGATTCAGATTCAGATTTAATTTTAATTGTCATTGTCAGTGTACAGTACAGAGGCAACAAAATGCATTTAGCATCTCCCTTGAAGAGCGACATAGCAAACGATTTGAATAAATAATAATAAGTGTCCGGGTGGGGGGTGGTGATTGGCAGTCACCGAGGTACGTTGTTGAGTAGAGTGACAGCCACCAGAAAGAAGCTGTTCCTCGACCTACTGGTTCGGCAACGGAGAGACCTGTAGCGTCTCCCGGATGGTAGGAGGGTGAACAGTCCATGGTTGGGGTGAGAGCAGTCCTTGGCGATGCTGAGCGCCCTCCGCAGACAGCGCTTGCTTTGGACAGACTCAATGGAGGGGAGCGTGGAACCGGTGATGCGTTGGGCAATTTTCACCACCCTCTGCAATGCCTTCCGGTCGGAGACAGAGCAGTTGCCATACCATACTGTGATGCAGTTGGTAAGGATGCTCTCGATGGTGCAGCGGTAGAAGTTCACCAGGATCTGAGGAGACAAATGGATCTTCTTCAGTCTCCTCAGGAAGAAGAGACGCTGATGAGCCTTCTTGATCAGAGTAGAGGTATTGTGGGTCCAAGAGAGATCATCGGTGATGTTGACTCCCAGGAACCTGAAGCTAGAAACACGTTCCACCTCCGTCCCGTTAATGTGGATGTGGGGGTGTGCGTGCTGCCTCTGGACTTCCTGAAGTCTACAATGAGCTCCTTGGTCTTCTTGGAGTTAAGGGCCAGGTTGTTGTCAGCGCACCATGCTGCTAAGTGCTGGACCTCCTCCCTGTAGCCCTGTTGATCGTTGTTGCTGATGAGGCCAATCACCATTGTATCATCTGCATACTTGATGATGGTGTTAGTACCATGTACAGGTGTGCAGTCATAGGTGAAGAGGGAGTAGAGGAGGGGGCTCAGCACACAGCCCTGTGGAACGCCGGTGTTCAGGGTGAGGGTTGAAGAGGTGTGCTTGTCTAACCTCACAGACTGGGGTCTGTTGGTTAGAAAGTCCAGTATCCAGTTGCAGAGGGAGGGGTCGATGCCCAGGTTACCGAGTTTGGTGATCAGTTTTGATGGTATAATGGTGTTGAATGCTGAGCTGTAATCGATGAACAGCATTCTTACGTAAGTGTCTCTGTTGTCGAGGTGGGAGAGGGCGGAGTGAAGTGCCGTAGAGATGGCATCCTCCGTACTCCTGTTCTTGCGGTAGGCAAACTGATAGGGATCCAGTGTGGGGGGTAGGCAGCTTTTGAGGTGTGCCAGGACCAGCCTCTCGAAGCACTTGGTGATGATGGGGGTAAGTGCAACTGGGCGGAAGTCGTTGAGGCTTGCCGCAGTGGAGTGTTTTGGCACTGGCACGATGGAGGTGGTTTTAAGGCAAGTGGGGACAACTGCTTGGGCAAGTGACAGGTTGAAGATGTCAGTCCAGACGTCTGTCAGCTGCGCAGCACAGGCCCTGAGCACGCGCCCGGGGATGCCGTCAGGGCCAGCAGCTTTACGTGCATTAGTCCTACTCAGTGCCACGTACACGTCGTAGGGGGTGAGTGTGAGGGGTTGGTGATCGGCAGGTAGCACAGCCTTGATGGCTGTCTCTAGATTGTTGATTTGTTGATACACCTCTTTCTTGCTCCCCTTACACTATTAAGATATAAATGTTGCTGTCATTGGAGCTGAGGGGAGAGAAGGTAAATCGACTAATCAACCTTATACTTTGTCAACAGTTTGGTGGGCAAGCTTACAATGAAGTGCATCATACGCGAGTCCGCTGCACTGCGCTAAAGGACATCGAGTGTGCTGGTCCTCGCACTTTCCTTCGAGGAAATGTACCGTGTATAAAGTAAGATCTTACTTTGATTTTTGTCTTTATTCAGTTACCATGGGAATAGTACAAGAATCATTTTGTTGCTGAACTGTGTGTAAACTAGAGGCTTACAGAACTGACATCTTGACAACATCTGCTCATATTGACAGAGTTCCATAGATACTCATGGAAACAAGGAATTGCAGATACTGGTTTATTTCTTTTTAAAAGTGCTGGAGTTACTCAACGGGTAAGGCAGCATCTCTGGAGAAACAGTCTGAAGAATTGTCCTGACCCGAAACGTCACCAATCAATGTTCTCCAGAGAAGCTGCCTGACCTGTTGAGTTACTCCAGCACTCTGTGTCTTTTTCTGGCAATACCCAGCAGGCCAGACAATATCAAGGTCAAGCAGTAATGATACATCTTAGGCCCCATTTAGTCATGGCTGACCATGGGTGTATCCAGGGTTCTATTCACTATATGGAGGACGCTTGTGTGTGTCTCTATTTAATGTGGGGAGACTGGTGCACAGACAGCCACCCCACGGCCCTTAACAAATCTGGGTCAGGATCCAGTGGCATGGAGTCCAAGACGACCGGAGACTCTTTTCTGCTGCAGTCTTTATCTGCCTTCCCAGTCGTCGTGACGCTCCACTAAGGTCAGCCATTGTCCTCCACCTGTTCCACCGTTGAGGTCTTGGTTGGATTCCTCTTTGTCAGAGACCTCCCCCTCGACCCTACCACCATGGGTGGCCCTACCAGGAGCATAGCCCCAGACGGCATAGCTCTCAGGATCTCAGGACCACACAAGCTTCTCCACCACGACAAGAGAATTGGTGTAGTAGTCGGCCATTCGGCCCTTCGTGCTAGCAAAGCCATTCCATATGATCATGGCTGATCATCCAAAATCAGTACCCCGTCCCTGCCTTCTTCCCATATCCCTTGATTCCATTAGCCCTAAGAGATAAATCTGACTCTCTTGAAAACATCAAGTGAATTGGCCTCCACTGAGAATTCTGCAGATTCACAACAATTTTTTTTTCTTCCTCATCTCAGTCCTAAATGGCCTGCCTACCCCTTATTCTTAAACTGTGACCCCTGGTTCTGGACTCCCCCAACATGGAAAACATTTTTTCTGCATCTAACCTGTCCAATTCCTTACGAATTTTATACGTTTTTATATGGTCACCTCTCATCCTTCTAAATTCCAGTGAATATAAGCCCAGTCAACCCATTCTTTCCTCATAAGGTTTGTAGGTTAATTGGCTTGATGTCATTGTAAATTGTCCCTAGTATGTGGAGGAAAATGTGTGTGTGCGAGCGGAGATAGCTGGTTGGCGCGGACTTGAAGGGTCTGTTTCCCCGCTGTATCTCTAAGTTAAACTAAACTCTCTTGTATCCGTTGCCTTGCAGGTACACTGGACATTACTTTGTGACAACCCTGCTATATTCCTTCTTCCTGGGGTGTTTTGGGGTTGACAGGTTTTGCTTGGCACACACTGGCACCGCCGTTGGAAAACTGCTGACACTCGGAGGGCTGGGGATATGGTGGTTTGTGGATCTAATTCTACTCATCACAGGGGGCCTGATGCCCAGCGACGGCAGTAACTGGTGTACTTACTACTGAAGATCCACCCACACTGACCACTGAACTCTGCATAGCCTCCTCAGGCTTGGGGAAAGGACTTAAGTGTTTTAAGAAGGAACTGCAGATGCTGGAAAATCGAAGGTACAACAAATGCTGGAGAAACTCAGCGGGTGCAGCAGCATCTATGGATCCAAAGATGCTGCTGCACCCACTGAGTTTCTCCAGCATTTTTGTGTACCTTGGGGAAAGGACTGCTTTATCAGATTCCTTGTTATCTTGTGAATACGAGTCCTAGGCCATAGATCATATTCCTCACCTTCCCTGTTTGATTCATTCCTTCGGGCATAGGTAAGACGATGGGCTGTGTACATTATTGATGTGAAGTCTGTATATAATGTAAATTGCGTGATCACTTTTTTCTCTGCTTGTATATATCACCTTAATTTGATTTAAATGCACGCACACCAAGACCGATCTTCCTGGAATATTGGTCAGGAATTATGTTCTGCAATGCTGTCAATCTGATGTTTTCTGACCGGTGGTTGCTGCTGCCTATAATTAACAAAAAAAGGTTGTGGGAAAGGCTGTGCAAGAAGTAAGAATGCACAGTATATTTAGAGCAAGCCTACAGCCGATATAATATTGTTTTCAGGTCACTAATAAAAATCCACGTGCGTGATGTTTACCACCAGAGGGCGTATGGCCTCATTTTTAAATAAAAACAAATCCAATAAAATTTTCTTTTTTAAGAAATGTATTTGAACCGTCTTTGTGTGAAGCATGCTTTCATTTTGCTAACTACCATGGTTTACATGATCACATTGAATGGCGGTGCTGGCTCGAGGGGCCGAATGGCCTACTCCTGCACCCATTGTCTGGTCTACTGTCACAGATCTGACTTTAAAGTTGCAGTGTGTAGGAAGGAACGGCAGATGCTGGTTTAAGCCGAAGATAGGCGCAAAATGCTGGAGTAACTAAGCGGGACAGGCAGCATCTCTGGAGAGAAGGAATGGGTTGAGACCCTTCTTCAGACTAGTTTGTGTCTTAAAGTTGCCGTGCTGTGTGGGATCTGTTTGCATAATACTGGGTTATGTAAAGGTTTGCTCCTGAGAACTGCCTGCAAGCTGATTTCTCTGTGGCACAGTGTGACAGTGCTGGAGCCTTGGGTTCGATCTTGGCTACGGGTGCTGTCTATCTGGAGTTTGCACTTGCTCCCTGTGACAGTGGGGTTCCTCCGGGGGAGGGGCATAGTTAGATTGAATTGGAGAATTTTACCGTTGTGTTGTAAGATATCCACGCCGAACGTTACTGCTGTTCCTCCAGTTTACACGTGACCACTCTGGCAATAGAGGAGGTCCTGGACAGACAGATCAGTAATGAGGAGGAGAGTTAAAATGGTTAACAACTGGGAGTTATCATAGTCCTTGGCTAACCGAGCTGCTAGTTGACCATTTTAACTCCACTTCCCATTCCCACTCTGCCCTTTCTGACCTGGGCCTCCTCCATTATCATTGCGCGGCCACACGCAAACTGGAGGAACAGCACCTCATATTCTGCCTCCGTGGCTTACAACCCAACGGTGTGAATGTTGAATTCTCCAATTTTGGCTTGAAGGGCCGAATGGCCTCCTGTACCTATTTTCTATGTTTCTACAGCTCTAGCGGCTAGTGGAATCAAGGGAAATGGGGAGAAGGCAGGCACGGGTTATTGATTGGCGACGATCAGCCATGATCACAATGGGTGGCGGTGCTGGCTCGAAGGGCCGAGTGGCATCCTCCTGCACCTATTTTCTTTGTTTCTTACCAACCCCCACCCCCCCAAACCACCCCCCCCCCCCCTTTCACCACCCCTGCCCCCTGTGCCACACCTGGATTCCTACCTATTTCTTCACTTCTCTCCCCCCCCCCCCCCCCCCCCCCCAATCAACTCTGTTACTTACCTCCCTTGGGCTTTACAAGGCGGAACTCTTCAATCCGAATCAGTCTGCGAAGGGTCTCGACCCTGAAATGTCATCCATTCCTTCTCTCCGGAGATGCTGCCTGTCTCGCAGAGTTACTCCACCGTTTTGTGTCCATCTTTGGTTTAAACCAGCATCTGCCTTCCTTCCAACAACAACTCAATCCTGTCCCATTGTCCAACACCTTGTATTTCTGGCCTTTGTTCCAACCATCTCCTTATCAATAATCCTCTCACCTAGGGCCACGCATTACTTCCTGCTTTGTCCTGCCTCTCCCCCCCTTCCAGCCTTCATCTCCCTTCCCCCCCCCCCCCTTGCAATCAGTCTGAAGGGTCCCGACCCGATACATCACCTAACCATGTTCTCCAGGGATGCTGCCTGGCCTGCTGAATTACTCCATTTATATTTTAGTTTAGTTTATTATTGTCACATGTTCCGAGGCGCTGTTCCTCCAGTTTGCGTGTGGCCTCACAATGGTAATGGTGGAGGCTCAGGACAGAAAAGTCAGTGTGGGAATGGGAAGTGGAGTTAAAATGGTTGGCAACTGGGAGATTTAGTAAGTTGCCATAATTATGCAGACGACACACAGATTTACATAACCATATCACCAGGGGACTATGGTCCAATACGAATACTGAGAGTGCATCGAACAGATGAACGACAAACCTTCTTCAATTAAAGATAAAAACTGAGGGCGTTGCTTTTGGAGCCAATGAGGAACGATTCAAAGTCAGTGCTCAGCTTCAATCGGTAATGTTAAACCACAGACAAAGCCAGGACTCTTGGTGTTGTCATGGACTCAGACCTGAACTTCAACAGCCACTTGAAGATAATTACAAAGTCAGTCTATTATCACCTTAAGAAAATATCTGGGGTTAAAGGACTTATGGTTCAGCAGATTTGGAAAATCTTGTCCATACGTTTATCTTCAGTAGACTTGACTAAATGCTGTCTTCACAGGTTCCCCAATAAAATTGATTTAGAGAGCTGCAGCTGATTCAGAACTCTGCTGCTCGAGTCCTCTCTAAGACCAAGACAGTGGATCACATCGCTCCAGTTTTGAGGTCTTTACACTGCCTTCCAGTCTGTCAAAGAATTGATTTCAAATTATTACTGTAAAAGCCCAGTCCCTCGGTACGAGATCATTCCAAGAGCTCTACCGAGTTTAAATTTTGTGTCTATCTTTAGTTTTGACTATTGCTCAGTAGATGAGGAGTTGCATTTGAGTAAAGGTTAGGGTCAGACTGTGTAGGAAGAAAGGATACACGATCTGGCATGAGAACAGTGGCAATCGGAAGCTGCTCCATTTCCGAGAAGCGTTTGCTGTTTATTGGAATGAGAATCTTAAGGCATTTAATTGTTGGGCTGACCTGATTCAAATCTGCCCTGCTTGCATTGAGGCTTGCTGTAAAATAGCTCTCTGAGAATTGTTTGCTATTTTCGTCGTCAAATTAAAGTGTCACAATAGTGTTGAGAGGATTTCCGAGGATGTAGCCTGGACTTGATGGCCTGAACTATAGAGAGAGAGGTTGAGCAGACTCGGACTATATTTCTCAGAGCGCAGGAGGACGAGGTGCTGATCTTATAGCAGTGTGTAAAAGCAGAGTCTCTTGCCTGGAGTAGGGGAATAAATAACCTGAGAACAGGTTTAAAGTGAGGGAGGTGGGAGAGAAGATTTAATAGGAACCTGAGGGGTAACCTTTTCACACAACGGGTGGTGAGTGTATAGAACGAGCTGCTGGAGGAGGTAGTTGACTCGGGTACCACCACAATGTTTGAGAATCGTTTTGACAGTTACATGGAAAGGATAGGTTTAGAGGGATATGGGCCAAGCGCAGGCAGGTGGGACTAGTGTAGATGGGACATGTTGGCTGGTGTGGGCAAGTTGGGCCAGGGCCTGTTGCCACACTGTATGGCTTTATGCCTCTAAGTAGAACAAATTATTGCTCTTGAATCAACATTCCTGAATCAATAGGCTGGAAATTCGCTAATAAGCTTCAATTTCAGAATCTCAACAGGAAGGGCCTGGTTTATTAAAAAAAATATTTGTTATGATTTCCATGAGAAATTTATATTTAACTGCCTTCAAAAACATCTGCCCGGCTTACTTTGAAACTTCATCATGGGAAGTGGGGCCAACTTTTCTTTCCCATTTTATGTATCAGGCTATGTTTACTCAGATGTGAAAGGGCTGCTGCTCATTATTTTATCTTTGATACTCGGTAAGATCCAACATAAGTTTCCTTTGTTACATATTCTCATAGGACATGGGAGCAGTATTCGACCATTCGGCCCATCGAGTCTGCTCTGCCATTCTATCACGGCTGATCTCTCTTTCCCTCTCAGCCCCATTCTCCTGCCTTCTCCCAGTAACCGCTGACAGCCTTACTGATCAACAACCTATCAATCTCTGCATTAAAAATACCCAAAAGCTTGACCTCCACTGCTGTCTGTGGCAATGAATTCCACAGATTCACCATCCTCTGGCTGAAGAAATTCCTCCTCATCTCCATTCCAAATGCATGTCCATTTATTCTGAGGCCTAGCCTCTCCCACTGCTGGAAACATCCTCTACATGTCCACTCTATCCAGGCCTTTCATTATTCGGTAAGTTTCAATGAGAACCCTCGCCCTCATCATCCTTCCTACACTTAATTCAAATATTATGGTATTCTCATAACTATGAAAGTTAAATCTTCACCTAGGAAAAACAAAGATCTGCAGATGCTGGTTAATACATAGAAGGACATAGAAGTTTAGTGTTGCTCAGTGGATCAGGTAGCATCCCTGGAGAACATGGATAAGTGATGTTTTGGGTCGAGACCCTTTTGTCCCCAAAACCCTCCCCCTCTCTCTTTCTTCCCCCTCCCAGCCTTCCCTCCCACCAATTTATATTCTCCACTCATCCCTCCACCCCACCTCCTGACCTATGACCTACCATGCAGGTCCTGCCTCTCCACCTATTCCAGCTTCCTTCTCCAACCTCCCACTAAAATCAGTCGAAAGAAACGTCACCTATCCAAGTTCTCCACAGATGCTGCCTGGCCCGCTGAGTTACTCCAGCACTCTGTGAAACGTCACCTATCCATGTTCTCCACAGATGCTGCCTGGCCCGCTGAGTTACTCCAGCACTCTGTGAAACGTCACCTATCCATGTTCTCCACAGATGCTGCCTGACCCGCTGAGTTACTCCAGCACTCTGTGAAACATCACCTATCCAAGTTCTCCACAGATGCTGCCTGGCCCGCTGAGTTATTCCAGCACTCTGTGAAACGTCACCTATCCATGTTCTCCACAGATGCTGCCTGGCCCGCTGAGTTACTCCAGCACTTGGTTTTAGGTAATTTAAATCTATACCTACATTGGAATAAGGACAAGTAAGATACATCAGAAGAAATGGTGTCAGGGATGAGCATTGACAAGTGGTACTGCCAGACAAGGCTGTCTTGTAAGAAAGGTTTAGTTTAAAGATACCGTTGGGAAACCTGCCCTTTGACCCCGCCGAGTTTCGCCATTCCCCAGTTCCTATTAGCTCCATATTATCCCACTTTCTTATCCAGCCCTTACAAATTGCAGGCATTTTGTTTTTAAAACAGAGGTCAATTAATCTACAACCCCGCATGTCTTTGGGGTGTGGGAGAAAACGAGGGGGGGGGGAAGCACCCACAGGGAAAATATGCAAACTCCACACAGACAACACCCTCGGTCGTGATCAAACTTGAAGCTCTGGCACTGTGAGGCAATTACTCTACCAGCCAGGCACGGAAATCGCTATCAAAACATGGGGGGGACACACACAAAATCTCTTGGTGGCCGCGTGCGCGCATGCGTACACACGCGAGGCTTCGGCCCTGTGGTCGGTAACATCGGCAGCTGACCTGGTTGGCGACCGACTCCGAACTCCAGCAACAGCAGCTTCGTCCGTCCGCCCCGAATCGTGGGGCTTGAATCGGCCCGTTCACGGGGTCTTTCATCGGCCGGCGGGGGCTTCAACATCGGGAGCCTCGATCGCCTCGATGCAGCAGTTTGATTTTAAGCAACGCCGGGCGATGAAAGGCCCCGCGAACGGGTTGATTCAGCCCGTATAAAGCGTCTGATAAAGACCGGATTACAAAACGTGGTGGTGGTGGGGGTTGCAAAGCATGGGGGGATGTGTCATCCCCCCTCCCTGTCCCCTCCAGGATTTCCGCCCCCTGCTACCAGCTGCTCCACTGTGCCACCCTAACCTAAGTTGTGGTATGTCGCTATTGTGTCTTTCTGGATCTTAGTTCTTAAACGTGGAAAAGTGCTCTCAGAGATAGGTCATTTTTCAAAGAACTTTCAAGCAGATGTGACTATCGTTCACGTTTTTATTTTTAACCACAAAGCCCTGAACAGTGACAATTAACATTTAAACTTTTTTATGGTGGTTACTTATTGACAAAATATTCAAGTAACAGCATTTATATCTGGTTACGCTGATGTGCGATTAAACAGGTTTGAAAAATAATTCTGTTCTATTCAATGACGTCAGGGACCACAGTGATCATCAAGTCTTCGTTTCCACGCCGTACAACAAGAGATAAAGTGTCGTTGTTTTTAATTGCCTCACTGACTCCTTCAGAGGATGTGATTGTATTTCCATTGATGCTGATGATAATGTCGCGGTCCTTTAAGCCAGCACTGAAATGAGAGCGTGAGAATGTTGCCAAGGTTAGTCATGCGTTGAACGTGAGCCAAAATGGCCACTAGCCTCTAAGAGTATCCAAATGCATTGGTGATAACCAGAGACGACGAGAGACAACAGGAAGAATTATTGCTGATGATTAAAAGCGTGTGCGACCAGACTCAGGAGCAGTCGGCGAGAACAAACGCAGGCTCGGCGATCGTTTCACTGAACACCTCCGCTCAGTCCGCCTAAACCTACCTGATCCCCCGGTTGCTAAACACTTTAACTCCCCCTCCCATTCCTACACCATCCTTTCTGTCCTGGGCCTCCTCCATTGTCAGAGTGAGTCCCAGCTCAAATTGGAGGAAGAGCACCTCATATTTTGCTTGGGCAGCTTACACCCCAGCAGTATGAATTTTGATTTCTCTAACTTCAAGTAACCCTTTCTTTCCCTCTCCATCCCCTCCCCTTCCTAGTTCTCCAACCAGTCTGACTGTCCCCCTGATTAAATTTTATTTATGGGTGCCTCGTTGTCATCTTCTTCTAGCTAACAATGATCTATTCTACACTTACCTGGAGCCTCATCCCCTTTGATGTCTCATTTTCACACCGTACACTTCCTTATCTCTGTGCCTCCCTCTCCCCTGACTCTCAGTCTGAAGATGGGGTCTCGACCTGAAACGTCGCCCATTCCTTCTCTCCAGAGATGCTGCCTGTCCGGCTGAGTTACTCCAGCATTTTCTGTCTATCTTCAGGAATGTTTTTTTCCCCCTCTGTTACCAGGCTTTTGGGGTCAAGGAAAGAGCGTTCTCGTCGCGGCCCTCTTTCCACCACTACGCACAAGAAGCACAAGACGCCATTGTAAGCAGATGCTGTTCAGCTCTGGCTGAACAATTTCTAATCTTGTGATGAGGACTCGATAAGGCGAAGATCAGGTTTCTGAAATGGCCTTCCATAAATAGGATACTGTCCAACTCACCTCTACCCCCTTGCGACCTCTTCCCAATTTTACTTTATCTCTTGATCTGCTGCACTACAATGCAGAGAACTACATTCTGCACTCTGTACCTTCCCCTTTGCTCTACCAAGTGTACTTGAGTTTGGCTTGATTATATTTATGTAGTGTTATGTGAGGATGGGGTCCCACAGTCCCGTCTATATCAACGGGTCGATGGTGGAAAGGGTCAAGAACTTCAAATTCCTGGGCGTGCATATTTCCGAACATCTCTCCTGGTCCCAGAACACTGATGCAATCATAAAAAAAGCACATCAGCGCCTCTACTTCCTGAGAAGATTACGGAGAGTCGGTATGTCGAGGAGGACTCTCTCGAACTTCTACAGGTGCACAGTAGAGAACATGCTGGCTTGCATCGTGGCTTGGTATGGCAACCTGAGCTTCCAGGAGCAGAAAAGGCTGCAAAAAGTCGTAACCACTGCCCAGTCCATCACCGGCTCTGACCTCCCTACCATCGAGGGGATCTATCGGAGTCGCTGCCTCAAAAGGTCTGGCAGTATCATCAAAGACCCACACCATCCTGGCCACACACTCATCTCTACGTTGCCTTCAGGTAGAAGGTACAGGAGCCTGAAATCTGCAACATCCAGATTCAGGAACAGCTTCTTCCCCACAGCTATCAGACTATTAAACACAACTTCAAACAAACTCTGAACTATAACCTATTGCACCTTATCTGTTTATTTATGTGAGTATATATATATATTCTATGGTATATGGGCACACTGATCTGATCTGTATTTCTGACTACAATATCCTGTTGTGCTGCAGCAAGCCAGAATTGAATTGCCCTATCTGGGACACATGAGAATAAACTCTCTTGACTTGACTTGATTTGATTAGATAGCATCATTGCACACATGATAATAATCAACCCACTTAAGAAAATATTTCCTATTTAATACATTTACTGTTCCTTTTTTATAGTCAAGCGATGGAGGAATAATGAGGCATATAAAAATATATAGCTTGCGGAAAAATCATTATTTCCTAATGGTTTAGTGAGTGAACACATTCATCGCGGATGCAAAGGAGCTTTGTAGATATGAAAAGTAGCAAATGGTGGATTCTGTGCTGATTTATCTGGGAAATCAAATTGTTGACTCAAACACAGGCAGAGTGCAATTCAAATCAGTGTCTCCAAATATACATTCGTTTTTTTTTTTGCGTAACAGAGGAGACCACATCTTGAACATGAATTTAGATGATTGGTCTCTTGGTGAGTGTTGGAGTATTGCATACAGTTTTGTTCTCCTAATCTGAGGAAAGACAGTCTTGCCATAGAGGGAGTACAGAGAAGTTTCACCAGACTGATTCCTGGGATGTCAGGACTTTCATATGAAGAAAGACTGGATAGACTCGGCTTGTACTCGCTAGAGTTTAGAAGCTTGAGGGGGGATCTTATAGAAACTTACAAAATTCTTAAGGGGTTGGACAGGCTAGATGCAGGAAGATTGTTCCCGATGTTGGGGAAGTCCAGAACAAGGGGTCACAGTTTAAGGATAAGGGGAAATCTTTTAGGACCGAGATGATAAACACATTTTTCACACAGAGAATGGTGAATCTCTGGAATTGTCTGCCACAGAAGGTAGTTGAGGCCAGTTCATTGGCTATATTTAAGAGGGAGTTAGATGCGGCCCTTGTGGCTAAAGGGATCAGGGGGTATGGAGAGAAGGCAGGTACAGGATACTGAGTTGGATGATCATATTGAATGGTGGTGCAGGCTCGAAGGGCCGAATGGCCTACTCCTGCACCTATTTTCTATGTTTCTATGAAATATTTCACTTGAAAGGACTGTTTGACTTCCAAGAGGAATAAGGGGGAAGGAATGACTTGAAAGGGCAGGTGCTGCATCATATTGCTACATGGAAATGTAGCTTAACGGCGTCATCGTGGCGCAGCGGTAGAGTCGCTGCCTTACAGCGCTTGCAGCACCAGAGACGGGGGTTCGATCCCGACTGCGGGTGCTGTCTGTATGGAGTTTGTACGTTCTCCCTGTGATCGCGTTGGTTTTCTCCGAGATCTTCGGATTCCTCCCACACTCCAAAGACATGCAGGTTAGTAGGTTAATTGGCCTGGTGTATGTGTAAGATTGGCCCCAGTGTGTGTGCGATAGTGTTGATGTGCGGGGATCGCTGGTCGGTGCGGACTCGGTGGGCCGAAGGGCCTGTTTCCATGCTGTATCTCTAAACGACACTAAACTTAACTATCTTGAGAAAGGAGGTAGAGATGGGAGTACGCACCAGGAAGGAAGGGCTAGATGGATCTGGAGGTGGGATCCCAATGAAAATGGTGGACGTTATGGTGGATGACATGCTGAATGGTGAAGCTGGAGGAAAAGAAGGGGGGAATGAAGATAGCTTCTTGTCCTCCTGGCTAGGGGGGAGAGTAGGCATGCCGGAAATGGAGGAGACATGTTCGAGAGCCGAGTCGACCATGGTGAGGTGAAGCATGCTGGCAGAGGACATGTTAAAGATGTTGGTGTGAGAGGTCATGTTCATGTCATTGGAGTAGGCCCTTTGGCTCATCGACTAATCTCCCAACCCCATTCTCCTGCCTTCTCATCATAACCCTTGACACCCTTACCAATCAAGTACCTGCTAACCCCCACCTCTGGTCCTAGACTCTCCCACCACTGGAAGCATCCTCTCCACATCCACTCTATCCAGGCCTTTCACGAGTCGGTAAGTTTCATTTTCACCCGCCTCATCTTCTAAACTCCAGCGGGTACAGGCCCAGTGCCGTCAAACACTCTTCATATGACAACACGCTCATTCCTGGGGTAATTCTTGTAACCTTCCTCTGATCCAGCACATCCTTCTTCAGGGAAAGGTACCCTCGTCAGCACAGATGCTGGAGAAACGGGATGGAGTCCTTACTGGAGGAAGGATGAATGGAGATGAAGACCTAGAGAGCATTGGGAGTCTGGGCTTACCATCATACTGGCTGTCAACCTAACTCCAAGGATGATGGTTCAGAAGGGGCTATGTGAAAGTGGCAGGAGAGTGGAATTAGCAGCAAAGGTAATGACATGAGTTCTCACTTATTCCAATTGTGATGAAGGATCATTGACCTAATGCATTGAGATATTTTACTCTGCAGATGCTGCCTGACCTCCCGAGTATTTCCAGCACCTGCGGTTCCTTGATTTATATTTATCTAGCCTTTTTAGACTTTAGAGATACATCGCGGAAACAGGCCCTTCGGCCCACCGAATCCGTGCCGACCAGCGATCCCCGTACACTACCACTATCCAACACACACGGGGGACAATTTTCAATGTTACCATAGCCAATTAACCTACAAACCTGCACGTCTTTGGAGTTTGGAGGGAAACCGGAGCACCTGGAGAATGCCCACGCGGTCCCAGGGGGAACGTACAAACTCTGTACAGACAGCACCCGTAGTCAGGATCGAACCAGGGTCGCTGATGTGAGGCAGCAACTCTACCGCTGAGCCATCGCGCCGCCCAAAACCGTGCTAACGATACCCACCGGTTCATTCAGCCACCGATTGAACTGCAATCCCTTACCTTGCCGCTGGTGTTGCTGGAATGACTTCAAATATGTAAACCCCGGCAGAAATATCGGGGAAGTCTTTGTCGCGCATTTTCAGGTCACGCAGGAGACTATAATGGAATGGGTATCGATTAATAATCTGCAAACTGCACGCATCGAAACCTTACCCGTCAAATCCAGGAGTTTTTAGATATAATAACGAACACAATTAGTCCGAAGAAGGGTCCCAACTCGAAGCATCACCTATCCAGAGATGTTGCCTGACCCGCTGAGTTACTCCAGCACTTTGTGTCCTTTGTAGGTTCCTTGCTTCTACATTTTGACTGCTCCACTACACCGTTTCCTCAAAGTACGCTTACTTTGAAGAAGCTCTCCTTCTCGCTCCCACAGTAGCTCTGTGAGACCCTCTCTCACTGCTTCCCCTCTGTGATTCCTGCTGCCTCTTAGCTCAACCACAAAGTTACCTGCCACATGTTGCCCTGTCTCTCCCCTCGTCTAACTTTCTTCTCCCCCCCATACAATGAAGGGTCTCGATCAGAAAGGTCACCTCCCCACGTTCTCCAGGGATGCTGCCTGACCTGCTGAGTCACCCAGCACTTTGTGTCATTTTGTATAATATCCAAGTTTTTTGATGCAAGGAAACAGGATGAAAAGATTATCGATGGAGCTAATAATCCACTTAGTCATAGAGTCAAACAGGGCAGAAGCAGGCCCTTCAGCCCAACTTGCCTATGCCAACCAACATGCTCATCTACACTAGGCCCACCTGCCTGTGTTTGACCCTCATCCCTCTAAACCTGTCCTATCCATCTACCTGTCTAAATGTTTCTTAGTAGTTCTGATAGTATCTGCCTTAAACATTGTGGTCGGATCTGCCTTAAACATTGTGGATGTACCTAGTCATAGAATCATACAGTGTGGAAACAGGCCCTTCGGACCAAATTGCCCGCAGTGGCCAACAATCCCAGGTACATGAGGCCCACCTGCCCGCTTTTGGTCCATATACCTCCAAACATGTCCGATCCATGTCCTCTGATCCGCCATTCCCCCAGATTCTGTGCATCTTCCCGATCTATTCCTTATACACCTCAATAAGATCACCCTTCATCCTCCTGCGCTCCAAGCAATAGTCCCAGCCTATTCCACCTCTCCCTATAGCTCAGACCCACTAGTCCTGGCAATATCCTGGTCATTCAATCCTCAACCTTCTACCGCTGCACGACAGAGAGCATATTAACGTATGGCATGTCTGTGTGGTATCTCAGCTGCACGGAGGCGGAGAGGAGAGCTCTTCAGCGCGTCGTCATTGGGACATTGGGACACAGCTACCAGCCTTGGAGGGCATCTACCACACACAGTGCCTCAGGAAGGCCGTCAGCATCCATAAAGACTCCTCACACCCTTGTAATGGACTGTTCGAACTACTTCCCTCCGGCAGACGTTACAAGGCCTTCTACGCCCGAACCTCCAGTCTTCATTCCCAGAGCTATAGCGGCTCTGAACTGGCCCTGCTGAGTGGCCCCCTTCCCCATGGACTGTCTCCCTCGGATGGTCACGTCGCACAGACATATCTGCACCTTAGTCTGTTTGAACTGTTGTGACTATTTTACAAACCATGTTCTCGGGATATCTAAATCTAAATTTTATTAGTTATTTATGTTATGACATCGGTTGGGAAGCTGCAAACCAAATCTCGTTGCGCTTATGTGCAATGACAATAAAATATATTATTATTATTATTATTATTATTCGCCTCTGTACCCTCTCCAACTTGACAATATCTTTCCTCTAACACTGTGTCCAGAACTGAACACAATGCTCCAAATGCAGCCTCACCAACGTCTTATACAACTGCCACATGACCTCCCAACTTCGATACTCAATACTCTGATTGATGAAGGGCACTGTGCCAAAAGCCTTTTTGACCACCCTATCTACCTTCGACCCTCTTCAAGTAATCACACACCCGCACTCCTAGATTCCTCTGCTCTACAACACTACCCAGAATCTTACTTGCCTTAAACCAAAGATCGCTCCTCTATAACATTAAACATTGTGGTAGCACCTACCTTAAATATTGTGGTAGTGCCTACCTTAAACATTGTGGTAGCACCTACCTTAAATATTGTGGTAGCACCTACCTTAAATATTGTGGTAGCACCTACCTTAAACATTGTGGTAGCACCTACCTTAAATATTGTGGAAGCGCCTACCTTAAATATTGTGGAAGCACCTACCTTAAATATTGTGGTAGTGCTTACCTTAAACATTGTGGTAGCACCTACCTTAAATATTGTGGTAGTGCCTACCTTAAATATTGTAGTAGTGCCTACCTTAAACATTGTGGTAGTGCCTACCTTAAACATTGTGGTAGTGCCTACCTTAAACATTGTGGTAGTGCCTACCTTAAACATTGTGGTAGTGCCTACCTTAAACATTGTGGAAGCACCCAAAGATACTAGAGGGGTCTTATTCCTAAAATGGCGGAAGTGACGTTCCGATGCGTACTACACGTCAGTCCATTGGATTTCGTAGGAGTGGTCTATCCTGCTCCTCTAGTATCTTTGGTAGTGCCTACCTTAAACATTGTGGTAGTGCCTACCAAAACTTCCTAGGTAACTGGCAGTGATTTAGCATTCTCCCAGTTCACGTTCCCTATAGTTCTAAGTAGCAGCGGTTAAGATCTGCTTGACCCGTCTTGTTGACTGAAATTATCTGTGTTAGATTATGTACAAAATCCAGCAGCTCATTGAGATTGTGTAGGACGGTATTGCAGATGCTGGTTTAAATTGACCATAGACACAAATTGCTGCAGTAACTCAGTGGGACAGGAAGAAACGGAATGGGTGAAGTTTTTGGTCGAGACCCTTGTTCCGTCTGAAGAAGTCACCCGTTCCTTCTCTCCAGAGATGCTGCCTGTCCCGCTGAGTTACTCCAGCATTTTGTGTCTATCTTTGGTGTAAACCAGCATCTGCAGCCCTCTTGGTGTTGCGGGAGGAAGATAGAAGTCCCGGGGAAAACCCGTACAGGTATAGTGAGAACGTGCAAACTTCTCTCAGATAGCACTGGGTATGATTGAACTGGACTGTGAGGCAATGGTTCTACCTGTTGTAGCTTAAATAAATTCAATGCCAACAGATTCAGGGCAGTTACCTTGGAGTAAGTGCCACCATCCTTATCCCCATATATCTCTTTCGTGATGTGGTTCCTGTTGGTTAAAAAAACAAACTAGAATTAATGAAATCTTTGCACATGATGGCTTGTGTCTGCATTTGGTGTTGGATAATAGTGGTGGAGGTTATACCATCCTGTTTCCCTTCTCAGACCAGCATGCCCATCTACACTAGTCCCACCTGCCTGTGCTTGGCCCATATCCCTCTACTAAACCTGTCCTATCCATGTACCTGTCTAAATGTTTGCTATCGTTCTGATAGTACCCGCTTTAAATGTTGTGGTAGTACCTGCCTTCTGCATAGATTCAATTCTGTCACCAACTTCAGTCGGACAAAGAATGGGTCGACTAGGCTTGTAGCCACTGGAATTTAGATGGACGAGAGGGGATCTTACAGAAACATATACAATTCTTAAAGGATTGGACAGGCTAGATGCAGAAAAACTGTTCCCCATGTTGGGGGAGTCCAGAACCAGGGGTCACAGTTTAAGAATACGGGGTCGGCCATTTAGGACTGAGATGAGGACAAACATTTTTCACCCAGAGAGTTGTGAATCTGTGGAATTCTCTGCCACAGAAGGCAGTGGAGGCCAATTCACTGGTTGTACTCAAGAGAGAGTTAGATGTAGCTCTGAGGGCTAACGGAATCAAGGGATGTGGAGAAAAAGCCGGAACTGGGTACTGATTTTGGATGATCAGCCATGGTCATATTGAATGGCAGTGCTGCCACGAATGGTCTACTCTTGCACCTATTTTCTATGTTTCTATGACTCCACGGAGTTTTTTACTCTGCACCTGGGATAGTTCAACCATGATGGTACTAATGCAAGCTCCACACAAACACAAAATTCAGCCGGGATCCCTGTTCATTGGCACCATTAGTTCTAGGTCTGCCCCTCTCCCTAAACTGCAGCATACACCCTTCTCATAGCTGTCTGATAAGTTTCTTCCTATAACCATCAGACTATTGAATGGTCCTTCCCATAGGATAGGGTGTAGTCCCGATCTTCCAACCTACCATGTTGTGGACTCTGCACTTTTTCTCTGTAACTGTCATGCTATAATAGTTTAGTTACAATATTAATATATCCTTCCACAGATATTGTGAGCTGAAGGGCCTGTTCCTGGACTTAGTTTGGTTGAGTTTCAGTTTAGTTTGGAGATACAGTGCGAAAACAGGCCCTTCGGCCCATCAACCAGCGATCCCACACACTAACACTAACCTACACACACAGGGGACAATTTACAATTATACCTAGCCAATTAATCCACAAACCTGTACATCTTTGGCTTATGGGAGGAAACCGAAGATCTCAGAGAAAACCTACATATATCATGAGGAGAATGTACAAACTCCATACGGACAAGCACCCGTAGTCAGGATTGAACCGGGGTATCTTTCACTGTGAGGCAGTAGTGCTGCGCTGCCGTGCTGCCCATTATATTCTGCATTCTGGTATCTTGCTCCTTTCACTGCCTGTTGCACGGGTGTGTGGCTAGATTATAGACAATAGACAATAGGTGCAGGAGTAGGCCATTCGGCCCTTCGAGCCAGCACCGCCATTTAATGTGATCATGGCTGACCATCCCCAATAAGTACCCCGTTCCTGCCTTCTCCCCATATCCCCTGACTCCGCTATCTTTAAGAGCCCTATCCAGCTCTCTCTTGAAAGTATCCAGAGAACCTGCCTCCACTGCCCTCCGAGGCAAAGAATTCCACAGACTCACCACTCTCTGTGAGAAAAAGTGTTTCCTCGTCTCCGTTCTAAATGGCTTACCCCTTATTCTTAAACTGTGGCCCCTGGTTCTGGACTTCCCCAACATCGGGAACACGTTTCCTGCCTCCAGCGTGTCTAAACCCTTAACAATCTTATATGTTTCAATAAGATTGTACTTGTATATAGAGTAAGAAAGAGCTGCAGATGCTGGTTAAAATTGAAAGTAGACACAAAATGCTAGAGTAACTCAGCGGGTGAGTTTTGTGTCTACCGTATATATAGAGTAACTTGATTTGACTGCATAGCATGCAAACAAAAATGTTTGCTGTACCTGGGTACAGGTGACAATAATAAACCAATACTCGGCTCTTCCTACCCTCTGTGCTAGTACAATCAGTAATCCTGTACAAGCAAGGAGTTAAACCAAGGGTTCCCAACCTAGGGTAAATTTACCCCCAGGGGGTTAATATCACCCACCCAGGTGGTAAATTAGATGATTCTGGATTTGTCCATATATTTTCTCATTGACTGACTGTGTTTGGTTCTGGTATACTGGTATCTGTTCATCATTAGTTGTTCATAAGTAAGTGAAATAACATTGTTACGTGCTGTTAAAGTTGCCAGGGGTAAACGGGATGAAAAAGGTTGGGAACCCCTTAATTAAACCTTGGACCACTCGACGGCATGGATTAATGGCTCACAAATGTCCTGGCATAGGCAGGGTATATGATTTAGTTTAATGATACAGCGTGGAAACAGACCTGTAGACCTGCCAAGTCCCTGCCGACCTTCAGTCTCTCATACACTAGTCTCCCATACACTAATTCAATCCTGAACATTCGGGACAATTTACAGAAGCCAATTAACCTACAAGCCCACGCATCTTTTGAGCGGGATTGCATTAAACCCCTGTCCCACTTTCCCGAGTTACGCACAAACTCTCACGAGTTTTCCCCTTGATTCGAATTCGGGGAATGTCGAGGAATGTCGGTAGCGAGCTCGTAGGAGTCCGTAGATGTTTCGTAGCGGCTCGTAATGCCAGCCGTAGGAACTTGGGGCATCAGGTAAGTCGGGACTTTTTTTCAACACGTTGAAAAATGTCCACGAGTAAAATATATTGCCCCAAGTACCTACGAATGGCTATTGCCCTAATTCTCCGGGAAAACTCGGGAGAGATCGTGAGTAAATCGGGAAAGTGGGACAGGGCCTTTAAAGCGGATGCACATGCAGCACTTCAAAGATCATCAGCAGAAACACACAAAACTAGCGGACGTTCCCCCCCATCACCAAGCAGTGCCCTTGAATCCACACTGAGACGGACAGCGGACGGTGAGTGGTGAAACCATCCAGCAGCCGGTGACAAACAGTTAACTTTGTGCCTCGTACCTTTCAGCTGCCGATCGTGGGACTCGGCGAGGAACTGCTGAATCCTGTTTGCGGGAATGGCGAAGGATATGCCAGCGGTCACCTTGAGAGTGTTGATACCGATAACCTCCCCATCCTGTAGGACAGAGCAGGACAAAACATGATACAAAGTTAATTCCCGGGATGGCGGGACTGTCAAATGCTGAGAGAATGGAGCAGCTGGGCTTGCACACTCTGGAGTTTGGAAGGATGAGAGGGGATCTTATTGAAACATATAAGATTGTTAAGGGCTTGGACACGCTAGAGGCAGGAAACATGTTCCCGATGTTGGGGGAGTCCAGTACCAGGGGCCACAGTTTAAGAATAAGGGGTAAGCCATTTAGAAAGGAGACGAGGAAACACTTTTTCTCACAGAGAGTGGTGAGTCTGTGGAATTCTCTGCCTCAGAGGGTGGTGGAAGCCGGTTCTCTGGAAACTTGCAAGAGAGAGCTCGATAGGGCTCTTAAAGATAGCGGAGTCAGGGGATATGGGGAGAAGGCAGGAATGGGGTACTGATTGGGGATGATCAGCCATGATCACATAGAAACATAGAAAATAGGTGCAGGAGTAGGCCATTCGGCCCTTTAAGCATGCATTGCCATTCAATGTGATCATGGCTGATCATCCAACTCAGTATCCTGTACCTGCCTTCTCTCCATACCCCCTGATATCTTTAGCCACAAGGGCCACATCTAAATCCTTCTTAAATATAGCCAATGAACTGGCCTTAACTACCTTCTGTGGCAGAGAATCAGAGAATCAGAGAATCCAATCACATTGAATGGCGGTGCTGGCTCGAAGGGCCAAAGGGCCTACTCCTGCACATATTGTCTATTGTCTATTGACATTTTTGGTTTGGTATGGTTTAGTTTTAGTTGAGTTTATTGTCACGTGTACCGAGGTACAGTGGAAAGCTTTTGTTGCATGTTAACTAGGCGGCGGAAAGACTATACATGATTACAATCGAGCCATCGACAGTGTACAGATACACGATAAAAGGAATATCGTGAATAACGTTTAGTCCAAGATAAAGTCCAGTAAAGTCTGATTAAAGATCGTCCGAGGGTCTCCAATGAGGTAGATGGTAGTTCAGGACTGCTCTCTAGTTGTTGTGAGGATGGTTCAGTTGCCTTAGAAACAAGGATCTGCAGATGCTGGTTTACAGAAAAAGACATAAAGTGCTGGAGTAACTCAGCGGGCCAAGCAGCATCTCATGGAGAGGTGGCTTTCCGGGTCGGGAACTCTTCCTCAGAAGCGTCATCTATCCATGTTCGCTAGAGATGCTGCTCGGCCCGCTGAGTTACTCCAGCACTTTGTGTCAGTTTAGTATTCTGCCTAAATTTCTAACCTTATGCGTTCCATCCCCTGCTGTTATTGTAACCCAGCATGGGTAAAGAGAAGATTTACAAGGATGTTACCAGGATTCGAGGATCAGTGCTATTGGGAGAGTCTTAGAATAAGTCTTAGAATAAAGGGGAGGTCATTTAAGACTGTGAGAAAAAAACTTTTCTCCCAGAGAGTTGTGAATTTATGGAATTCCCTGCCACAGGGGGCAGTGGAGGCCAAATCACTGGATGGATTTAAGCGAGAGTTAGATAGAGCTCTAGGGGCCAGTGGAGTCAAGGGATATGGGGAGAAGGCAGGCACGGGTTATTGATAGGGGACGATCAGCCATGATCACAATGAATGGCGGTGCTGGCTCGAAGGGCCAAATGGCCTCCTCCTGCCCCTATTTTCTATTTTTCTATGATAGGGAGCATTTCGGAGAGGTTGAGCAGTTGGGACTCTATTCCTTGCAGCGCAGGAGGATAAGGGGTGATCTTATGGTGCTTTATTAAATCATGAGAGGAATAGATCGGGTAGATGCACAGAGTCTCTTGCCCAATGTAGGGGAATCGAGAATCAGGGGACTTAGGTTTAAGGTGAAGGGGGAAAGGAATCTGAGGGGTAACTGTTTCACACAAAGGGTGCCGGATGTATGGAACAAGCTGCCTACCAGAGGAGGTAATTAAGGCAGAGACAATTACAACGTTTAAGAAACCATTAGACAGGTACATAGATAGACAAAAAATTCTGGAGAAGCTCAGCGGGTAAGGCAGCATCTATGGAGAGAAGGAATAGACAACTTTTCGGGTCGTGACCCTTCTTCAGAAACAACCCACAAAGTCCCCTATTCCTTATCTCCATAGATGCTGCCTCACCCGCAGAGTTTCTCCAGCATTTTTTGTCTACCTTTGATTGTTCCAGCATCTGCAGTTCTTTCTTAAATACACGTACAGGTGCACAACCTTTTATCCGAAAGCCTTGGGACCAGACACTTTTCGTAATTCAGAATTTGTCGGTCTTCGGAATGGAAATTTTTTAGCGTTGATTTTAATGGCTGGCTCAGTGGTAGAGTGTTCGGCTCATATCCGCAAGGTCGCGAGTTTGCGCCTTGATCCAGGCAGTTACTCGGTCGCGAGTTTGAGTCTTCAATGTCGTTTTTTCTTGCAGAATAAATGTTTGTATGAAATGCAGTGTAGGAGAGGTGTACTGACTGTGTGGGCAGAACTTTGGAAGTGATTGCCCACCAGTCTAAAAAGCCGCTGTGTCTCCCTGTCCCTGGGATAGCAGGGGGCGATCAAACAGCACAATACCCCCCTCCCCCTCCAACTCCAGAGGAATCCTCTCCCCGATGGGCCGCTACGGCGACAAGTGGCAGTTTGCCCACAGCCCGAGCTGCGCCACCCCAAGAACACCTTGCACACCATCAGCTTCTGCCCCTACGTGTTCCTCTGGAGTTGGAGCGGGGCTGGGCTGGAGTTGCTGCTGGCTGTGGGTCTCTGGGATCTCTGTGCTTGCAGTGGGCCTGGGGGTCGCTGTCCCGTTGGTCCTGACGTCTCCGGCCACCCCCCTGGACTGGAGCTGAGACTGGGAACTGTACCGCCCTTGCCCCCTCCCTCTGCAACTGCAAACAACCCACTCTCCTGCAAGGGCGGTACAGTTCCCGGAGGATAGCAGGTGGCCGGAGACGTCAGGACCAACAGGAACCCGCTCCCCGATGGGCCCCTACGACGCCCCGAGCTGCACCCCGTCATCCGCAACCCAGGTTCCTCTGTAGTTGGAGTGGGGCTGGGCTGCTGTTGGCTGTGGGTCTCTGGGTTCTCCGTGCTTGCGGTAGGCCTGGTGGTCGACGTCCAATTGGTCCTGACGTCTCCGGTGACTGCACTGGCCTGCTGGCTGCCATCGCCGACGTGAAAACACTACAAAGGCCCCGCGCCGGTGCAATGGGCGGGGAGCTGGAGAGGGGAGGGATGGGGTCACACACATGGCCGGGAAGCAGAGGGGTGTAGGTGGGGTGAAACTGAAGGGAGCGACAATCTGCTGCTGCCTGCACGCTGAGTTAAAAAGTTCCCACGCAAGACTCACGATACACTGTGTATCGTGTCTACCGTGGGAACTTTTTAACTCAGCTGGCAGGTAGCAGCATATTGTCAATTATTAACCCTCCCGCGCAATATACCCTCACCTTCTCTTTTATGGATGGGGATTTAGTTCCCCTTTCTTCGACGACCGACCGGAGGTTCCGCTGTCACCTCTGCGGGCCGCCCTCGGTGAATGTTTTCAAGGACCTTTCTTCAAGGACCGAACAAATGTCGCTATTCGGAGGTTTTCGTTATTTGGATCTTCGGATAAAAGGTTGTGCACCTGTACATGGATAGGACTGGTTTGGAGAGATACGGGCCAAATGCAGGTCTGGTGTAGATGGGACATGAAGGTCAGTATGAGCAAGTTGGGCCGAAGGGCCAGTTTCCACATTGTGTGACTATGATTAATCTAAAAAGGCTACAATGGTTCTTCAAAACGTAGTGAACCAACCAACTATGTGTAAACTTGAACACACATTGAAAGGGAACTCACCAGATTAACAAGTGGTCCTCCTGAGTTTCCGTACTGTAACAAAAATGAGACAAGTTTCATGATTTGAGTAATTTTTCTTTAGTTTATCCTAACGTACGAGATATCTCCCACACGGGATTTATGTACATTTGAAGCTGTTAATTTTAAACATGCAACGTAAAATATTGCAAAACGAGTTGTGACTGTATCTGTTTCTACAATGGATGGCTTTCCCCGAGCTCTGCAATAATTGCAACTTAACGTTATTCAAACAAATATTCACATATTTTATTACATAAAAATAATATAGATGAGAGGAGAGGGCCAGTAGGAGTGGAGATGGTATCAGGATTTGGTCCGCTGCGCCTTCAATGTCCCCTTATGTATTCATATGTTTTTCAGCTAGGTTAAATATATTTATCTTACTTTAGTCCCGCGGGGTCTTGTCACTTTAATGACAGAGTGCAACGTGATAATTTAGTCTCATGTCATGGGCAGAAAAACATTCCATTAATGGGAGTAGTCTGCACTGAAACACTTGTTTTCGACAAAATCAGATTAGCTCAAACATTCGGGAGTATGGTTACAAACAAGATTAAACATCGGTCTACAGGACATCAACAGCGCCAGAGACCCGGCTTCAATCCCAACTACGGGTGCTCTCTGTGCGGAGTTTGTACGTTCTCCCCGTGACCGCGTGGGTTTTCTCCGAGATCTCCGGTTTCCTCCCACACTCCAACGACGTACAGTTTTGTGGGTTAATTGGCTTGGTATAAATGTAAATTGTCCCTAGTGTGTGTTGGATAGTGTTAGGGTGCGGGGATCGCTGGTCTGCATGGACTCGATGGGCCGAAGGGCCTGTATCTCTAAACTAAACTAATCCGAAAGACCCAAACCTTTGCACGGCCACTTTAAGCAAGCACTCGGTGGGCTGAAGGGCCTGTTTCAGCGCTGTATCACTAAACTAAATTCATACCAAATAAAATCTTTGCCTCTTTAAAAATCCCTCAACCACTCAATACTGCTCCCTGCCTAAATTATCATACAGCACGAAAAAAGTCATTTCGGCCCAACTTGTCCATGCTAGCTAAGCTACCCCATCTACACCAGTGCCACCTACCTGACTTTGGCTCATATCACTCTAAACCTGTCCCAATGCATTTTAAATGTTATTGTACACATCTCATTGACCTTCTCTAGCAGCTCATTCCATGTACCCAACCATGTGGAAAAGTTACTTCTCTGGTTCTTATTAAATCTTTCTCACCTCTCCTCTAGTTCTTGATTCCCCTACTCTGGATAAAATACTCTGTACGTCTATGCTAGCTATTCCCCTTGTGATCTTGTAAACCCCTAGACCTGGCACCATCCTCATAATTCTTCTCTGTACCCTATCCAGCTTGAGGACAGTAGTGAGCTCTTCAGGTCAAGGGCATTTTGAGATGGATAATGAAAGCCAACAACATCAACATCCCAGTGGGAAATTCAAGACCAGATCTATTTTTAGCTTGCAGACAGGCACACATAAAGCTGGAGTAACTCAACGGGTCAGGCAGCATCTCTGGTGAAAAGGAATAGGTGACGTTTCGGATCGCGTCTGGGTTAGGGATACAAGAGATAAAAATCGTACTAGGAAAAATGATTGGAAGTTATGCAAAGAAACTTTAACGATAATCAAGGAGAGGTGGAGCCCACAATGGTCCATTGTTGGCTGTGGGAGAGGTGACTAGTGGGTACAGACAGGGGAACTCAACAGGACAATGAAACTAGCGCAACGACTAGGGTGTGGGAGGGATGGAGAGAGAGGGGACGCAAGGGTTACTTGAAACCAGAGGAATCAATATTCATACCACTGGGGTGTAAGCTGCCCAAGCAAAATACGAAATGCTGTTCCACCAATTTGCGCTGGGCCTCACTCTGAAAATGGAGGAGGCCCAGGACTGAAAGGTCAGTGTGGGAATGGGAAGGGGAATTAAAGTGTTTGGCAGCCGGGAGATCGCGTAGACTCAGGCAGGCTACACTAGCTTTGCGGATAAACATTATTCATAGTGATACAGTGTGGAAACAGGCCCTTTGACCCAACTAGCCCATACTGGCCAACATGTCCCAGCTACACTAATCCCACTGCCTGCGCTTGGTCTATATTCCTCCAAACCTGTCCCATCTATGTACCTGTCTAACTGTTTCTTAAACGTTGGGATGGTCCCAGACTCAACTACCTCCTCTGGCAGCTTGTCCCATACACCCACCACCCTCTGTGGGAAAATTGTTCGTTGTTTTTAAGCGCGTATCCCGTCCGCCGGCACGACTTACGTTGATGATGGCGTCCGTCTGGATGTATTCCATGTCGGAATCCTTGAGTCCCAGCTCCTTGCCGCCTCTCTCCGTGGTGCTGACGATTCCTGTCGTCACGGTGTTCTGCAGGGAGAAGGGGCTTCCGATCGCCACCACAAATTCTCCCGGCCGGAGGTCGGATGAGCGAGCCAGCAAGAGAACCGGGAGAGGATTCTGTTCACGGGGAACAAAGCTGCATTAGTGTGCATTCTCCGCATCTAAAAGGCATGCATGGTTTAGTTAACCCCTGCGATGTATTCAAGAGAGAGTTAGCTATCACTCTAAAGGGCCTGTCCCACTTTTAATACCTAATTCACGACCTTTTATACTCGTGGACATTTTTCATCATGATGAAAAAATGATGTACCTACGACTAGCATCACGACCTGCTTACGACCTTGTGACGACCATGCTGCGAGTATGAGTCAAGGGCAAACTCAGCAGAGGTCGTGAATTGAATTAAGTCGTGAAAGTGGGACAAGCCCTTTTGGGCTAACGGAATAAAGGTTTTTTTTACTGTCTTTACCTTGCACTAAACGTTATTCCCTTATCATGTGTCTATACACTGTAAATGGCTCGATTGTAATCATGTGTTGTCTTTCTGCTGACTGGTTAACATGTAAACTAAAGGTTTCCACTGTACCTTAGTACACATGACAATAAATGAAACTAAACTAAACTTCATGCCACTCATCATTTTATAAACTTCTAACAGGTCTCCTCTCAACCTCCAGCGTTCCAGAGAAAACAATCCAAGTTATTCTAAAAATGTGTCTCGACTCTATTTATAGCTGAAGCCTTGAATCGAGGCAGTGTGTTGATCAACCTCATCTGCACGCTCTCTAAATCCGCTACATCCTTCCTGTAATGGGGCGACCAGAACTGAACACAACATTCCAAATGCAGGCAAATTCAGTTTGTATAAAGCTGCAACATGACTTCCTGACCCTTACACGCTGAGTCCTGCACAACACAACAATCGCCTCCATATTAAATACCGATGGAATGGAGACATTAAGCCACTTGTAGATACTTGACTACTGAGGCGGCGTTCTTGCTGACAGCAGTCGCATCACTGTTTCGAGCTGGTGACCCTGATATAAGAAGGCTGGAAAAACAAACTGCTGGAAGAGATCAGGGCGTCACGGTGGCGCAGCGGTAGAGTTGCCGCCTTACAGCGCATGCAGCGCCGGAGACCCGGGTTCGATCCCGACTACGGGCGCTGCCTGGACGGAGTTTGTACGTTCTCAAGGTGACCTGCGTGGGTTTTTTTCGAGATACTTTCAAGAGAGAGCTCGATAGGGCTCTTAAAGATAGCGGAATTAGGGGATATGGAGAGAAGGCAGGCACGGGGTACTGATTGGGGATGATCAGCCATGATCACATTGAATGGCGGTGCTGGCTCGAAGGGCCGAATGGCCTTCTCCTGCACCTATTGTCTATTGTTTATTATCTCCGGTTTTCTCCCACACTCCAAAGACGTACAGCTTTGTAGGTTAAATGGATTGGTGTAAATGTAACATTATCCCTAGTGTGTGTAGGGTAGTGTTAATGTGCGGGGATCGCTGGTCAGTGCGGACTCGGTGGGCTGAAGGGCCTGTTTCTGGGCTGTATCTCTAAACTAAAGTCAACTAAATCTGCTTGGGTACTGTAGCTTACAACTCAATGGGATGAACATTCTTCAAGTTAAGTAACTACAAAAGCCCCCTTTCCCTTCTTCCTTCATATACTCCCAACTTTATCCCCCCTCCCCATCCTCCGCCCAACCTGGACTCACACCTATTGCTCCCCTCCCCCTCACCTTCCTCCTTCACCTGCATTCCTTCCTCTAGCTTCACAATTCATAACTTTTAGTTTAGTTTAGAGATACAGCACGGAAACAGGCCCTTCGGCCCACTGAATCCGCTCCGACCCGCGATCCCCGCACAATAACACAACCCTGCACCCACTAGGAACAATATTACATTCATACCAAATAAATTAACATACCGACCTGCACATCTTTGGAGTGTGGGAAACCGAAGTCTTGGAGAAAACCCTCGCAGGTCACGGGGAGAACGTGCAAACCGTACAGAAGCACCCGTAGTCGGGATCGAACCCGGGTCTCTGTTGTTGTAAGGCAGTCGCTCTAAGGCTATGCCACTGTGCCGCCCTCTTCAATCCTTTTATCTCACACCTTCTGTCTTTTCATCTTTTTTTTCCAGGCAATAATGCGTTGAAACGGGCCTTTGGCCCACCGAGTCCGCGCCAGCCATCGATCACCCGTTCACACTGGTTGTATCCTATACCCATGGCACAATTTACAGAAGTCACGCGATCACAGTGAGAACATACAAACTCCACACAGACAGCACCCATAGTCAAGATCGAACCAGGGTCTCCGACAGTGTGAGGCAGCAGCAACTCTACCGCTGTGCCACTGTGCTGCCCTGAAGATTTTAATATGTAACAGTGTGAAAGGTGCACTTGGTCTCATTCACATATGTGAATATAGAGTGGCTGCCTCCTGCAGTTGGAGCCAGACTCTATCCTGACTACAACTACAGGTGCTGTCTGCATGGAGTTTGCACGTTCTCACTGTGACCACTTAGGTTTTAGGTCATAAGCTCATAAGGAATAGTAGAATTAGGCCATTCGGCCCATCAAATCAATTCCGTCATTCACTCATGGCTGATCTATCGCCCCCTCCTAACCACATTCTTCTGCCTTCTCCCCATTACGTCTGACACATGTACCAATCAATGTTTTCCCCGGATGCTCCAGTTTCTTCCCACACTCCAAAGATGAAAAAGTTTGTAGGTTAATTAGTTGCCGTAAATTGTCCTTAGTGTGAAGGATAATACTGGTGTACGGGGTCAGCGCAGACTCTACGGGCCGAACTGCCTGTTCCCACTCTGTGTCTCTGAAGTCTAAAGTCCAAATTTCAGCACTCTTCATTTTAGATTTCCAGCATCTGCAGCTTTTTAATTTTCCGTTCCCACTATTATCCAGCTCAGCCTTGAATGTTTGGGCTGAAACTATTTCCGTTGCTGCCTTTATACTCTGTTCCAGATTGTAACAGATCACTGCACTAAATAAAACTCCCATTCCCTTGCCAACTATCTTAAATCTCCGTGGTTTAACAACCGCCTCTTGCCCAAGAAAACAATTCCCATTCCTCTTTCAAAATACAAACTGGTAACATTTCTGCTGAGGAAAAGACAAATGAGCTGAAACCTGAAGAAAAAGAAAAGCCCAAACATGAATTATGGAAGCACAGACCAGTGGAAATTGCCAGCTTCATAATTTAGTCCCGCTTTGAACCCAATGTCTCACTCGTGTGCAGACCTCGACTCAAACCAGCAGCAGAATCAAGGATGTCGCACCCTATTCTCATCGGACAAACGGTACAGAAGTGTAAAAACGCACACCTCCAGATTCTGGGACAGTTTCTTCCCAGCTGTTATCAGGCACCTAACCCATCCTACCACAACCAGAGAACAGTGCTGAACCACTATCGACCTCTTTGATGACCCTCAGAGTATTCGTGACGGCACTTTGTTGGCTATACCTTGCACTACACGTTATTCCCTCATCAAGTATCTATACACTGTAAATGGATTTCTGCTGACTGGTTAGCACGCAACAAAAAGCTTTTCACTGTACCTCAGTACACGTGACAATAAACTAAACTGATGTTGGAAACTGCAGAAAGAACTGCAGATGCTGGTAAAATCGAAGGTGGACACAAAATGCTGGAGTAACTCAGCGGGTGAGGCAACATCTATGGAGAGAATGAACTGGTGATGTTTCGGATTGAGATCCTTCTCTCCATAGATGCTGCCTCACCCGCTGAGTTACTCCCGTATTTTGTTACTACCATAAACTAAACTGAACTGAAGTTATTTCAAATCCATGTGTCAACCACTTCCTTTGACTGGCTTTGAGTTTTACTCTTGCAAAGAATGTACTAATGTACGTTTGAGTCCAAACCAGCCGATGCCAATGTTTCTAGGACTGTACGGAGGTTTGCGCAACAAAGGTCTACATGGCTGGCACAATGGTGCAGCGGTAGAGTTGCTGCCTCACAATGCTTCCTTGTGCCAGAGACCAGGTTCGATCACGACCTCGGGTGCTGTCTGTGTGGAGTTTGCCCATTCTCCCTAAGTTTCCGTGTCAGTTTCCTCCGGGTAGCTCCGGTTTCCTCTCACATCCCAAAGACGTGGAGGTTTGTAGGTTGTGTAGGAAGGAACTAGTTTACACCAAAGGTAGACATAAAATGCTGGAGTAACTCAGCGGGACAGTCAGCATCTCTGGAGAGAAGGAATGCGTGACTTTTCGTGTCAAGACCTTTCTTCCAGGAATCGTAGGTTTGTCTGCTAATTGAGGGTTGTGGGCGAATTGGGCTCCGTAAATTGCCCCAAGCGTGCAGGGAGTGGATGAGAAACTGGGATAAGATTGAATGGGTAATCGATGGTCGGCGAGTACTCGAGGGGCCGAAGGGCCTGTTTCCATTCTGCATTTCTGAAACTAAGCTTAAAGGAGCAGGAAAGAATACTAATAAAAATACGTGAAAGTAAAAATTCAATAACGTATCAGATTGTTGAAAAATCATCTGTTATCTGGCTTTCTTCAAACTCTCTGGGTATAGTGGAAAATTTATGATGGTACCGTCTAGAGTCAAGAATGTTTTATTATCATATGTCCTGAAAATAGAACAATAAATCTCTTACTTTAGTTTAGTTTAGTTTATTTTTAGTCGTGTGTCCGACGAAACACTTTTTATTGCATGCCATCCAGTCAGTGTAAGACTATATATGATTATAATCAAACCATCCACAGGATAAAGGGAATAATGTTTAGAGCAAGATGAAGTCCAGTAAAAATCCCATTAAAGATAGTCCAAGGGTCTCCAAGGAGGTAGATGGGAGGTCAGGACTGCTCTCTAGTTGGTGGTGCGATGGTTCAGTTGCCTGACAACTGCTGGGAAGAAACTGTCCCTGAATCTGGAGGCGTGCATTTTCGCACTTCTGTGCCTCTTGACGTATGGGAGAGGGGAGAAGAGGGGGTGAGACTGGTCCTTGATAATGCTGGTGGCCTTGCCGAGGCAGTGTGAGGTGTAGATGGAGTCAATAGAAGGGAGGTTTGTTTTGTGTGATGGTCTGGGCTGCGACCACAATTCGCCGCGATTGTTGAACGGTCTTGGATGGAGCTGTTCCCAAACCGAGCTGTAATTCATTCATTCATTCATCCATTCAATCATTCATTCATTCAATCATTCATTCATTCATTCATCATGCATTCATTCATTCATTCATTCATCATTCATTCATTCATTCATTCATGCATTCATTCATTCATTCATTCATTCATTCATCATTCATTCAATCATGCATTCATTCATTCATGCATTCATTCAATCATCATTCATTCAATCAATCATTCATTCATTCATCATTCATTCATTCATTCATTCAAACCGAGCTGTGATGCGTCCTGATAAAATGCTTTCTAGGGCGCATCTGTAGAAGTTGGTGAGAGTTGTAGGGGACATGATGAACTTCCTAAGCCTTCTAAGAAAGTAGAGGCGTTGATGTGCTTTCTTACTCATTGTGAGTAGACGCAACGTGTTGGAGTAACTCAGCGGGTCAGGCAGCATCACATATAGAAAAAGGATGGGTGACGTTTCGGGTCAGAACCCTTCTTCATCCCTTGTTCAGCTCGTCTGAAGAGGTGTTCCGACCTGAAATGTCACCTCTTCCTTTTCTCCAGGGATGCTGCCTGACCCGGTGAGTTATGTTGTCTCTACCCTCCAAAGATCAGGAGCGTGGGGCGTAAGTGTCGCCAACACTTGAGATGCCACCCCGGTCGATACACATCTGAAGAGTGCTCTAATACCACTGAAGATAGAGAGTGCCAGGTTACTGAAACTTTAGAACACAGCAACAACAAGAGGCTGAGGACACACACACACACACGCGCCCAACACTTACCTTTGGGCTGATCTTAATTAACGCTATATCTGTTTTTTGGTCCACGTCCTTGACCTTGGCCTCGTACTCCTCTCCGTTCTTCAGCTCCACTTTAATCTTCTGCTTGCCGCTCAGTACGTGGGCGTTGGTGACGATCAGGCCATCCTCCGATACGATGAAGCCCGAGCCACTCGCCACTGAGACTTCTCGGTTGCTAAACGGGACCCTGAAGAAACAACGGGGGTACTTCAGGCTGAGGGCAGTCGGCGCGAAAACGGTCCGAGTCTAACGCACGCTGGGCGGCACAGTGGCGCAGCGGTGGAGCAGCTGCCTCACAGCGCCAGGGGCCCCGGGCTCAATCCTGAACTTAGACCAGTGTAGACACATAATGCGCTGCTTTCTGAACCAGCTGCGAAACAACATTAATCATCTACCTAAGAAAGACACAAAATGCTGGAGTAACTCAGCGGGACAGGCAGCATCTCTGGAGAGAAGGAGTGGGTGACGTTTCGAGTCGAGACCCTTCTTCGTAAAACTTCCCGAGTAGAATCCTTTAAGGAATAATTTTACTTATAAACTAGAAAGTAGTGGGAGTATTCTGATGTTCTGACAATAAAATTATGCACGGTGGTGCAGCAGGTAGAGCTGCTGTCTCACAGTACCAGAGATCCGGGTTTGATACTGACTGGGTATGGAGTTTGCATGTTCTCCCCGTGACCACGTGGGCTTTCTCTGGGTGCTCCGGTTTCCTCCCAAATTCCAAAGATGTAGAGGTTTGCAGGTTAATTGGCTTCTGTAAGTGGCCCCTTGTGTGTATGAGATACAAGTAGTGTATGGGATTGGCGCTGGTTCGCCAATTAACGTACAGTCCTACACGTCTTTGGAGAGTTGGAGGAAAGCAGAGTACCCGGAGAAAATGTACGCGGTCACAGGGAGTATGTACCAACACCGTACAGTCAGGATGGAAGGAACCCGGGACTCTCAGCCCACTGTCTCCGCCTCTTCCTTTCTGCTTCCCGCCCCCCACCCTCACATCAGTCCGAAGAAGGGTCTCGACCCGAAACGTCTCCTATTCCTTCACTCCATAGATACTGCCTCACCCCCTGTGTTTCTCCAGCATTTTTGTCTACCTTCGATTTTCCAGCTCCTTCTTAAACAGTGTAATATATAGTCTCCAGAAGACTTGGGCGCTTGTATCTAATAAAAACCTCTGGTTTCCTCCCACACTCTGGAGACGTGCGGGTTTGTAGGTTAACTGGCTTTGGTAAATTGTCCCTAGTGTGCAGAACTAGCGTAAGCGGTGATCGCTGGTCGGCATGAACTCGGTGGACCGAAGGACCTGCTGTGTCTCTAAACTAAAACACAAGCCGGAAACCTAGCAGAGGTTGTAACCGGAGGAACACTAGAGGCTTGCTTGCATAGTTACTATGTATGGGATACAAGTAGTGTATGGGATGATTAGTTTTGTTTATTTATCTATCGATGATGCATCACTTCCTGAACCAGTTGCAAAAACAAACTTAGTTGCTTACATTGTGGCCCACAAGACTTCCGGAGTCGAATCCTTCACGGAATAAGTTTATTTATGAACTAGAAAGTAGGAAGTATCTTCTCATGTTTTGCCAATAAAATTATGCATGGTGGTTCATCCGAGAGGAGCTGCTGCCTCAGAGACCCGGGATCAATCCCGACGTTGGGTGCTGTCTGTACGGAGTTTGCACGTTCTCCCTGTTACCGCGTGGTTTTCCTCCGGGTGCTCCGGTTTCCTGCCACGTCCCACAGACGTACAGGCGTGTAAGTTGCAATCGCAGAGTCATAGAGTCTGTCTGAAGTGGGTAGGGAGTGGATGTTAAAGTGGGATTACATGGAACTAGTGTCAACGGTGATCGATGGCGTGGACTCGGTGCGCTGAAGAGCCTGTTTTCACGCTGTATCTCCAGTGTGTGCCCTTGAGTGTAGGAAGGAACAGCTGATGCTGGTTTAAACCGAAGTTAGACACATTAAGCAGGAGTAACTCAGCGGGACATCCAGCAACTCTGGGGAGAAGGAATGGCTGACGTTTCGGGTCGAAACTCGAGATCTGAAGAAGGGTCTCGACCTGAAACGTAACCCATTCCTTCCCTCCAGAGATGCTGCCTGCCCTCTGAGTTACTCCAGCATTTTGTGTCTGCCAACATCTACCTTGCCACGCATCTCTAACATCTGCTGTGTTTGAATAAGTTCACCCCTCACTCTTCGAAACTCGAAAGGCCCAAACTATTTAACCTCTCTCGTAAGGGCAACCACCTTCTCCACAGAATTAGGCCGGTGAATCTCCTTGGTGTTGTTTAGTTTGGAGATGCAGCAGGAAAACAGGCCCTTCAGCCCACCGAGTCCATGCCGGCCATCGATCAACCATTTACACTAGTTCTATGTTATCCCACTTTCCCATCCACTCCGGACACACTAGGTACTGCCTCCAATGTCACTATGTTTGTTTTTTGGACAAAGGAGACCAAAGCAGACAATGTTCTAGGCGACAATCCACCAACATGAAGATGGGTATCTACCCGAAACGTTGCCTATTTCCTTCGCTCCTTAGATGCTGCCTCACCCGCTGAGTTCCTCCAGCATTTTTGTCTACCTTCAATTTTCCAGCATCTGCAGTTCCTTCTTAAACATCCACCGACCCCATGACCAATTCCAATAAAACATCCCCGATTTTAAACTCCAGCATTGGCGTTGGAGGCCAAACTATCTTCTTATCCAATTGTGGGGTCTTCGGGGAACCTGTACATCATGTGTTCTCCCTTCCTTCCCCCCCCCCCCCCCCCCCCCCCCCCCCCCCCCACCTCCAACTGCTTCCTCCACACACCTCCTATCACTTAGTTTCATTCCCCTCTCCCAGATAGTTCCATCTACCCATCAAACGTAGCCCTTCCATTTTAATCTCTCCACAGGTGCTATCTGACCCTTCCCCTCCACAGATGCTGCCTGACCCGTTGGGTTCCTTCCAGCACTTTGTGTTTGGCACAAGAGTCAAGCATCTGCAGTCTCTTGAGATTCCATCTACCTCCGGGTGCTGTCTGTACGGAGTTTGTACCTTCTCCCTGTGACCCGTGTGGGTTTTCTCCGAGATCTTCGGTTTCCTCCCACACTCCAAAGACGTACAGGTTTGTAGGTTAATTGGCATGGGTTTGTATACTTGGTATAAGTGAAATTTCTCCCTAGTGTTTGTGTATGCTTGTGTTGGTCGGCACGGACTTGGTGGACAGAAGGGCCTGTTTCCGTGCTGTATCTCTAAACTAGACTAAATTAAACTAAACACCCTACTCCAGTCTGAGTGAGGAAACATTAGCAAGTGTGTGCTTGCACCCACAGTTAAAGTCAACCTTTCTCACCTCCGATAAAGCTCCAGATGTACCACGGCGGGAGCGATTTTCTCCACCACGTCTGCGATGAAGTTAAACTTCAACCTCATGCTGTCTGGATGCTGAAGACCTAAACCGGGCAAAGTTTAAAGCGGTTAGTAAAAAGGTACACAAAAAGCTGGAGTTTCACACAAAGGGTGGTGGGTGTATGGAACAAGCTGTCAGAGGAGGTAGTTGAGGCAGGGACTATCCCAACGTTCAAGAAACAGTAAGATAGATACAAGGATTGAACAGGTTTGGATATGGAACAAGCGCAGGCAGGTGGTTCTAGTATAGCTGGGACATGTTGGCCGGTGTGGGCAAGTTGGGCTGAAGGACCTGTTTCCACACTGTATCACCCTATGACTATGACTAACTCAGCGGGACAGGCAGCATCTCTGGAGAGAAGGAGTGGGTAACGTTTCGAGTCGAGACCCTTCTTTAGATCTCGAGTTTCGACCCGAAACGTCAGCTATTCCTTCTCCCCGGAGATGCTGCCTGTCCCGCTAAGTTACTCCAACTTTATGTGTCTATCTTCTATCTTCGGTTTAAACCAGCATCAGCTGTTCCTTCCTACACACAATGGTACATACTTAAGCATCATCGTGCGTCATCGTGCGTCAGCACAGCCGTCTGGTGCGCGTGACGTCATTAGAATACCCTGCTTCCCTATTCTGCATCATGACCATCATGGAAGAACTACAGATTGTATTGCTGCAGCAACAACAGAGGCTTCTGTTAGCAGCAGCCCTCATACTTACAGATCAGCCAGGCAGGAGTGCAACAAGAAAGGCTCGCAAGAAACGGTCTGTGTGGACGAGGTTAGATGTTACATGACGAGCAAAAGTCGGGCCCACTGCGTATGGGCGGCGCATGTTTACGGACGTTGATCCACGGTGATGTCACCACGTTCAATGTTGGGACGTTAGCGTGCAACGCCAATGCATCAGCGTGTGTAAGCGAGGATTTCTGTACACTACAAAATCCTGTAGCGCCGTGCGATACCGCGCGCCACCGTGCAGATTCCACGCCTCACCATGCGCTCTGCGCGCGTCACCTACACGTCACGACACGTCGACCAATTTTCTACATGATGCGTAAATGAGGCGCAAATGACGCCCAAGTGGGACAGACCCTTTACTTATTGTGGGAAAGAGTTGACCAGAATTAGGTTTAATTTGATCAGTAGTTTAAGGGAATGATTGTCAAGATTTTTGCTGGGCTTTCTACCATTCTGGGCTGAATGGTCTAATTCTACTCCTATTCCTCATGAACTTTTGATTTGATCACTAGAAAGCCATCATTCCTAAAGTCTCAGATGTGTTAATGAAATGACAGCCGTGACAGAAGGGAACCCAAACATTCCTGTTCTGGTACACTTAATCAGAGGCGACATTAATGTACTCTTCAGCTGAGCAGTAAAGACTCTGTATTCCATGCCCATGTCCAAGAATAATATTCCACTCGGCTTCAGACAGGATGTTTAGCCAAGACCTACAGACCAGGCTTCCTCCATTAGCTAATGGCAGACGCGAGTTGGTAGTTTAATTGGCCACTGTAAGATTACTCCTGGTGTGTAGGTGAGTGGTAGAATCTCAGGAGACTTGATGGGAATTCAGGGAGAATAGGTTGGAATTAGTAGGGAATGGAAATGCTCTTTAGACTGTAGACTTTAAAGATACAGCGCGGAAACAGGCCCTTCAGCCCACCGGGTCCATGCCGACCAGCGATCACCCCATACATTAGCACTATCCTCCACACTAGGAACAATTTTTACAATTTACAGAAGCCAATTAACCTACAAACCTGCACGTCTTTGGAGTGTGGGGGGAAACTGGAGCACCCGGGGAAAACTGACGTGGTCACAGGGAGAAGGTGCAAACTCTGCACAGACAGCACCTGAAGTCAGGATTGAATCTGATTCTTGTTCGCTGTGAGGCAGCAAAGCTATTGCGGTGGAACTGTGTCGCCCTGCTCATTTGAGCTGGCACAGACTCGATGGGCCGAAAAGTCCTCCTACATGTGGTATTGAACGAGGAATGCTTGTATTAACTCTGCCTTGCAACACTTGCTTCTTATGCTGCTCAAATCGAGAATGGCAACAGAAGTGGCTCGGTGGCACAGTGGTAGACCTGCAGCCTTACAGCGCCAGAGACCCAGGTTCGATTCTGACAACGGGTGCTGTCTGTACCGAGATGCATGTTGTCCCTGTGGGTTTTCTCCGGGTGCTCCGATTTCCTTCTGCACTTTGTAAATTGTCCCCTAGTGTGCGAAGGATAGTGTCAGTGTACAGGGTGATCGCTGGTTGGCACAGACTCGGTATTCGGCACGGACACAGTATCTCTACAAAGTACACAGTGATGCAGTTCTTACAGTTCTTACAACAAGGGCCTCATTACTACCAATGGACACGCAAGGCATTTTATTGTGTTGTGTTGTGTTGTATTTGGTTATGGTGCTGGCTCGAAGGGACGAATGGCCAACTCCTGCACCTATTGTCTACTGACTATAAAGCTGGAGTAACTCAGCGGGACAGGCAACATCTCTGGAGAGAAGGAATGGGTGACGTTTCGGGTCGAGTCTCGACCCGAAACGTCACCCATTCCTTCTCTCCAGAGATGCTGCCTGTCCCACTGAGTTACTCCAGCTTTTTGTGTCTATCTTTGGTCTAAACCAGCATCTGCAGTCCCTTCCTACACGTTTTGTTGTCTTGTACTGATGCTTTGGCAGCTCCTGTTAAAGTTTCAGTGATTCCAAGCCCTCTAACAAGGAGCCAGAACAACATGGAATGCTCCCAAAAGAATGGAATGGCTTCAGCCCAATGCTGACTGAGTAAGTTCATGAGGCCACAACGTGCTGGAGTAACTCAGCGGGTCAGGGAGCATCTCTGGTGAACATGGATTGGTCGCAGTTATTCTTTTGAAATCAAACTATTACAAAGTATTAGGTGGACCACAAAGCATTGATTAAAACCTATGATGAGAGAATAATACGTACTATTGCACTCGTTGCATCGTCTTACAGACTGCAAGCTAAGGGACCAAGCAGGTTGTTATCAGTATCTGCAGTCCCACTCAAATCCCGGACTGGATTACACGGTGGAATGTGCATCATGAATAATATACGAAGGCTATATTGACAGAGATTAATATGGTTGATCTACAATTTTGGATCGAAACCCTTCCTCAGATAGGGTATTAACTATACGATGTGCAGGAAACATGTTCCCGATATTAGGGGAGTCCAGCACCAGGGGTCACAGTTTAAGAATAAAGAGTAAGCCATTTAGAACGGAGACGAGGAAACACTTCTTCTCACAGAGGGTGGTGAGTCTGTGGAATTCTCTGCCTCAGAGGGCAATGGAGGCCGGTTCTCTGGATGTTTTCAAGAGACAGCTAGATAGGGCTCTTAAAAATAGCGGAGTTAGGGGATATGGGGAGAAGGCAGGAACGGGGTACTGATTGGGGATGATCAGCCATGATCACATTAAATGGCGGTGCTGGCTTGAAGGGCCGAATGGCCTACTCCTGCATCTATTGTCTGTTGTCTATTGTCTACCCAGATTTTATTTCAAGTTTGAAGAAGGATCTCGACCCGAAACGTCAGCCATTCCTTCTCCCCAGAGGTGTTGCCTGTGCCGCTGAGTTACTCCAGCTTTTGCGTCTATCTTCTTGTTTTAGTTTAGTTTAGTTTAGTTTAGGGATATAGTGCGGAGACAGGCCCTTCGGCCCACCGAGTCCGTGCCGACCAGCGATATCCCCGCACACATTAGGGACAATTTACATCCGTACAGACAGCGCCCGTAGTCAGGATCGAACCTGGGTCCTTGGCATTGTGAGGCAGCAACACTACTACTGCTCCACCATGCTGGCATTAGCAGGCAGAGAGGACTGCAGATTGAACAGGCAGGTGGGACCAGTGTACCTGGGACGGGTGTGGGCAAGTTGGGACGAAGGGCCTGTTTCCACACTGTATCACTCTCTCTCCCTTCTGGCAGAAGGCAGCAGGCCAGCGACAGACAGCAGTAGCAATGCTCCCACAGCTGTTGAAAGATGTTCATTTCAACAATGGACAAACAATCTCATCACAGAACCATCAGCTGTGAAGGACACATAATCCAGTCTCTGGAACGAGTGTTCCTCCCCTGAACAAGGGCTGGTGTATCCAGCTGTCACAGGCTGGGTAGACACAAAATGCTGGAGTAACTCAGCGGGACAGGCAGTAACTCTGGAGAGAAGGAATGGCTGATGTTCCGGGTCGAGACAAGATAAAGCCCAGTAAAGTCCAATGAAATATCAGCTGTTGGCACAGAGGTTTAAGAGAGGGATTGTAATGAATGATTACAGACCCACTTCTGGGTCCAGCACGCGGATAGTTGCCCGGCTAGGGCGCCATCTTTTGTGCAAAAGGGTGATTGATGGGCGGCATGGACTAGGTGGGCCGAAGGGCCTGTTTCCACGCTGCATCTCTAAAATGTAAAAGAGCCAACCATGGAGCTGTGAGCGGCTGTCAGGTTAAGATTCCAGAAAACTGTGGGCATCAAGTGTCCAGAAGCGGTAAAGTGAGAATGGCCAGGTTGTGCAACTGTTACAATGTGACCCAGGTTTCCACATGAGTCACTGAATCCATCCCAGTACCCCAACCCACCCCACCCTCCGTGGCCACGTGCCGTTCACTGAGAACCCATTAACTGCCCCATTGAGAGCAACAAAAGAGACAACTCACCAACATCCTGGCAATGAATTCCAGATGAACACCACTCCACCAACTAGTCTCATATTTCGCTTGGGTAGTTTACACCCCAGTTGTATGAACATTGACTTTTCCAATTTCAGGTAGTCCTTGCTTTCTCCCTCCTTCCCCTCCTCTTCCCAGCTCTCCTACAGCCCACTGTCTCCGCCTCTCCCTTTCTTCTTCCTGCCCCACCCCCACATCAGTCTGAAGAAGGGACTCGACCCGAAACGTCACCTATTCCTTCGCTCCATGGTTGCTGCCTCACCTGCTGAGTTTCTCCAGCATTTTTGTCTACCTTTAATTATTCCTGGGGATCATTCTCGTAGACCTCCTATCGACCCTCTCCAATGCCAGCACATCCCTTCCTCAGATATATCTGGTGGCACTGACAGAGTTTGCTGTGGACAATGATGGGGGAGAGGTGGGGTGGGGCTGGTCAGATGCTTATTGAGTGGGAAAGGAAGCCAAGAGGACAGTGGCCAGCTTCCAAGGTTCCAAGGCAGAAAGATTCCCATTGAGCTGACTGAGCGTTGGCTTCAAGCAGACATGACCCACCCACTCTGCATGAGTGGAACAACAAGTAAACTCAAACCATTTGCAGTGAATTGGCACGTCCGATGGCTTTGGAAGGAACGACAGAGATTACTGAAAGGGCTGAGGTAAATAATGAACGTTAGGGTTGTCCTCTCCCACCGAGTCACCTTGAGCACCCGAGCTGACACGAGCCAGCATATCTGCTTTGCTTAAGACATCCATGTTCTCCAGTGATAGACCCAGAATGCTGGAGTAACTGAGCGGGCCAGGCAGCATCTCTGGAGAGAGGGTGAAGAAGATTGAAGAAGGGCCTCGACCCGAAAGGTTTACGCATTCCTTCTCTCCAGAGATGCTGCCTGTCCCGCTGAGTTACTCCAGCATTTTGTACCTCTCTTTGGTTTAAACCAGCCCCTGCAGTTCCTTCCTTCCAGAGATGCTGCCTGACCCGCTGAGTTACGTCAGCACTGGGTGTGCTTTTGTTTAAGGATCTCACTTGTTGCTGACAGTAAGCAGACCCAAGTTGGCCATTAAGCCGGCCGACTCCCAAAACTGGAGCCGGCAATCATTTTTTATTTTTGTGTACGAAGGAACACTGGTTTCAACCAAGCATTTTGTGTTTAGAAGGATGAGGGGGTGGGGGGGTGGGGGGTACTTCATTGAAACCTACCAAATAGTGCAAGGCCTGGACAGAGTGATTTTGAAGAGGATTTTTCCACTAGTTAGAGAGTTTAGGGCCAGAGGCCACAGCTTCAGAATAAAAGGATGAACCTTTACAAAGGATATGAGCAGGAATTTTTTTAGTCAGAGGGTGGTGAATCTGTGGAATTCATTGCCACAGAAGGTTGTGGAGGCCAAGTCAATGGAATTTTCTAAGGCAGAGATAGATAGATTATTTGTAGTAGTAAGGATGTCAGGGGTTATAGGGCGATGGAAGGAGAATGAAATTGAGAGGGAAAGATAGATCAGCCATGATTGAATGGCGGAGTAGACATGATGGGCCGAATGGCCTTATTCTGCTCCTAGAATGTATGAATGAACAGCCCCTTGAAAGATATAAATGTAAGCGAATACAGTATAATGACGCAGCTGGTAGAGTTGCTCCAGACTCGGATTCGAGCTGACCTCGGATGCTGTCTGTGCGGAGTTTGCACGTTCTCCCTGTGACCACGTGGGTTTCCTCCCAAATCCCAATGACATGCGGGTTTGTGAGGTTAATTGAACGCAAATTCACCTCGGGTGTGAGGGGAGTGGATGCGAAAGTGGGATAACTTGGAACTAGTGCGATGGGGTGATCGATGGTCGGCGCGGACTTGGTGGGCCGAAGGGCCTGTTTCCGTGCTGTATCTTCATTCCCAAAACCACTTTGAGGAATTGCCAATTCCTTGGCCCACGCAACATTTGTTTTGATGAAACTAATGGAGAATGCATTTCCGTTGGCAGAGGCACATTTGATTATGATTCACCAATACATTCTTACTGGGGTTGAATGAAGCCACAAATGATGAAGCTGATGGCTTGAAGACCACAGCAGGGAACAATTGACAATTGACATGAGTGTGCCAAGAAATGTTGACATGAAAGGGTTCATATCTTAGGAGAACGTCCCCAAGTGAGAGCCCGAATAAGTTCAGTTTAGTTTATTGTCACGTGCACCGAGGTACAGTGAAGCGCATTTGTCAGCAGAAAGACAATACATGGTCACAATCGAGCCATTCACAGTGCACAGACACATGATAAGGGAATAACGTTTAGCGCAAGGTAAAGCTAGCAAAGTCCGATCAAGGATAGTCCGAGGGTCATCAAAGAGGTAGATAGTAGCTCAAGACTGCTCTCTGGTCGTGGTAAGATGGTTCAGTTGCCTGATAACAGCTGGGAAGAAACTGTCCCTGAATCTAGAGGTGTGCGTTTTCACATTTCTGTACAAAGACACTGATCTTTGCTTCTGCATCTTTTGGCTGATGGGAGAGGGGAGAAGAGGTAGTGGCTGGGGTGCGACTGGTCCTTGATTATGCTGCTGGCCTTGCCGAGGCAGCGTGGGGAAAGTGGACATGATTGCGGGCAGCTTTGGTCTAGAGGGTGGGGGAAACAGAAGCAATGGGGTGGGGGGGGGGGCGGGGTGGGGGGGGGGGGGGGGGGGGGGGGGGGGAGCAGTAATAATTTAGACGTGGGTGCAGCAGAGTGCGGCCGTTCAGCCCATCTAACCCTACCTCAAAATACGATGCGTGGCCTCCATTCCACCCCATCCTGGCAACATCACAGTGCATGCCAACTCTCTGCCCTTCCCAAGTTGGCGCACCTACCTCTTGCCCAGGCTTGGCAGAAACCCAACCACCCATCTCCCTCTGCGCTGTACATTGACTACACCTCATCCCCACCCCTCTATGCACCGACCCATGCCCCTCCCTCTCACCAATGCACAAACCCCCTCCCCCATACACCAGCCCACACCTCTCTCTCCCTCCCCTCTCCTCTATTGTTCCTCTCCCTCTCTCCTCCATCTCTCTCTCTCCTTCTCTCCCTTCCTCCCCCCCTCCCCCCTTTCCCCCTCCCCCTCTCTCTCTCTCTCCCCCCTCCCCCTCCCCCTCCTCCCCCCTCTCCCCTCCCCTCTTCCCTCCCCTCTTCCCTCCTCCCCCCTCTCCTCTCTCCCCCTCCCCTCCTCTCCCTCCCTCTCTCTCCCCTCTCTCCCCCCTTGCTTCTCCCCCCTCCCCCCCCCCCCCCCCCCCTCTCCCCCCCCCCTCCCCCCTCTCCCCCCCTCTCCCCCTCCCCCTCCCCTCTCCCCCCCCCCCCTCCCCCCCCCCCTCCCCTCCCCCCCTCCCCTCACCCTCTCTCCCCTCCCCCCCCTCCCCTCTCCCCTCCTCTCCCCTCTCCCCTCCCTCTCCCTCCCCTCCCCTCCATCCCCCTCCCCTCCTCCCCTCTCCCTCCATACCTGCATCACACGCTCCCCTCTGGATGAGGATGACGGGCAGTGCGTTGGAGTCCAGCTGCCCGTTGCTTGATGCCTTCAGGCTGCAGACGGACGAGTATGTGCGGCCATCGCTGCCACACACGGGCCCGGGCTGCGGGCAGCCGCAGGTGCCCCGCTTGCGTTTGCCGGCGGGGTGTAGGCACTGGAAAGCCGGGGCGCACTGGCCGTGCCTCCCGCCGCAGCTCTGGCCCTCGGCCGCGGCGCACACGGGGCAACAGCCGCATCCGTCCAGCGCCTGGCCCTGGCTGCAGTTGCCCGTGACAGGGGGGCACCGGGACAGCTCACACACCTCCGGGCAGCCCTGCCCGACCGCTCGGCCCCTCACCACCTGCAAGCAGCAGCAGCAGCACAGCACCATGGCAGCCAGCAGCATTCTCCCCGGAGACCGGCACCAGAGGCTGGGGTAACTCAGCGGGACAGGCAGCATCTCTGGAGAGAAGCAATGGGTGCCGTTTCGGGTCCAGACCCTTGTTAAGACTGGGAGTCAGGAGAGAGGGAGGACGGGGGATGCAGAGGGTGGGGGTGTCCTTCTACAGAGGACCAGGGGTGCCCGCTCTGCGCCCTTGTTTAGGGGAGAGAGGCTCCGCGCACCAGGCTTGGTTGCAAACTTCGCCCCGGGCGCTTTAACGCACGATCCCGTCGCCCTGCCCTCTCCTCTCCTCTCCTCTACACCGCCAGCTCATTAACACACTGGCCCGCTCACTCCCTCCCCTTGCTGCATGCGCTTTAACGCACAGCACTATCTCCCTCCCACTTTATCCCTTCGCCTCTCTACCCCTCCCCCCTCCCCTTTCCTCCCCCTCTCTCCCCCTCCCTCCCTCTCTCGCCCTCTCCCAGTCTCCACCAGCCCCAGTTTGTTAGCTGTGGGCAGAACAACCCCACTCTATCCCTCGCTCCATCCCTCTCCTGGGAAGGTGGTGATCCCTCCCAGACCACCCCCTCCCTATACCTCCCCCATCGACTCTGTCCAGGGACCCCGACAGTCCTTTCAGATGAGACAGAGGTTCACTTGCACCTCCTCCAACCTCATCTACTGTATCAGTTGTTCAAGATGTGGACTCATATACATTGGCAAGACCGAACATAGACTGGGCGATCGTTTCGCTGAACACCTTGGCTCAGCCCTCCTGAGCTAACCTGATCGCCCAGTCACTAAACACCTTAACACCCCATTCCCATTCCCACACAGACCTTTCTGTCCTGGGTCTTCTCCATTGTCAGAGTAGGGCTGACACGAATTGGAGGAACAGCATCTCATATTTCGCTTGACCAGCTTACAGCCCTGTGGTATGAATTTTGATTTCTCTCACTTCAGGTAGCCCCGGCATTTCCTCTCTCTCTATCCCTCCCCCACTAAAGTCACATCAGCTTTTGTACAGACAGCACCCGTAGTCGGGATTGAAACCGAGTCTTTGGCACTTGTAAAGGGGCTGTCCCACTTTGGCGACCTAAGTTTGAAAAAATGGCATGTTGAAGACCTCCTTCGATCTCCTTCAATCTCCCTTCAGCCTCCCTTCGACTACCTTCAACTGCCCTCGATTACCCACGACTAACATGCCGACCTACTACGACTAAACCTACGAGTAAAAATGTATCAATATTTTCCATGACGACCTTATATTACTCGCGGGCATTTTTTTAAATACTGAAAAATACGCCGCGATCTGGCTCAGGCCTCGAGTACGCGGAGACTACACTCGAGCATGAGGGAGAGTTTTGCCCCTGTCCCACTTAGGAAACCTGAACGGAAACCTCTGGAGACTTTGCGCCCCACCCAAGGTTTCCGTGCGGTTCCCGGAGGTTTTTGTCAGTCTCCCTACCTGCTTGCACTACCTGCAACCTCCGGCAACCACCTGCAACCTCCGAAATTCCAACTACAAGCATACACTATAAAATAATTGTTCACTTGCTACAGTGCCACAAACATCCTCTTCATTAAGCATTTTATCCCTGCAAAACTTCAGTCCCTGCAAAGAATCGCTGGCTCAGCGCAAAGATTTAGTTACTCACTGCAAAGGAAGCAACTTGATACCTAGCAGCATATAATACTGTAAATCACTGCAGTTTCTTATCTAGATGTCCTCAGTGGCCAGAATTAGGGAACACAAGATAACAGAACGAGAACAGATTAAGCAAAATCCAATCTTTCAGTTTAGTTTAGACATACAGCACGGACACAGGCCTTTCGGCCCACCGAGTCCGCACCGACCAGCGATCCCCATGCACTAACGCTAGGGACAATTTGTGATTTTACCAAAGTCAATTGGCCTACAAGCCTGTACGTCTTCAGAGTGTGGGAGGAAACTGCAGCACCCAGAGCAAACAAAGGTGGTCACAGGGAGAACGTACAAACTCCGCACAGGCAGCATCCATAGTTGGGTTTGAACCGGGGTCTATGGGTGTAAGGCAGCAACTCTACCGCTGCGCCACCGTGCCACTATATTATGACTAAACTCAGTCGAAAAGGCACAAAGTGCTGGAGTAACTCAGCGGGTCAGGCATCATCCATGGCGAATATGCTTCGATGGGTTCTTTGTTATCACTTTTACCATGGTACAGTGAGTTTCCTTTTGTGTAGGAAGGAGCTGCAGATGCTGGTTTAAACTGATGATAGACAGAAAAAGCTGGAGTAACTCAGCTGGTCAGACAGCATCTCTGGAGTACATTGATAGGCGACGTTTCAAGTTGGGACCCTTCTTCAGTCTGGCAGAACATTGCCTATCCATGTCCTCCAGAGATGCTGCCTGGCCCCTGGCCCACCGAAGATTGACACAAAATGCTGGAGTAACTCATTGGGACAGGCAGCATCTCTGGAGAGAAGGAATGGGTGACGTTTTGGGTCAAGACCCTTTTTCAGTCCCGCTGAGTTACTCCAGCTTTTTGTGCTTATCGTGAGTTTCCTTTTCTGGATAGGTGATGTTTTGGGTCGAGATTCTTCTTCAGACCGATTGAAGGGGTGGGGGGAAGAAAGCTGGAGGAGAGGAGGTCTGGAGCTGTGGTATTAGGTAGCCAACAGGTAAGAGTTAAAACATTTTACAATCTGGAGTGTTATCGGCCAAAATGTATTCAGTGGACCGATGATGCATGCCTTAGACAATAGACAATAGATAATAGACAATAGGTGCAGGAGTAGGCCATTCAGCCCTTCGAGCCAGCACCGCCATTCAATGTGATCATGGCTGATCATCCATAATCAGTACCCCGTTCCTGCCTTCTCCCCATATCCCCTGACTCCGCTATCATTAAGAGCCCTATCTAGCTCTGTCTTGAAAGTATCCAGTGAACCAGCCTCCACCGCCCTCTGAGGCAGAGAATTCCACAGACTCACAACTCTCTGTGAGAAAAAGTACTTATAACTTGAATTTCTGAATAATATCACAAGTAGCCTCTGGAGTTAAGTTCTCCTGTCTCTGTAGCATCAGGAGCAGTCACACCCATTATGTACCACCAACCAATGCAGTGAGTCATCTGAAAGTGTTTCATTATTAATCAAGTACTGCAACATCATGGTATTTATTTTGGTTGTTGGCTGGCTGGCAGTAATTGATTCATGCACATGGAAGCTTTGTGGGTTCAGAGTGGTTGCTGGCATGGGTTACTGTGTAAAAGTCAGAGCATGTTCTTTTTTTTAATAATATTTTTATTAGACGCATATACATATCTTAACCAAAACACGATTTGCTTACCAATTACATATAAACAAAGCTTCTATTTTTTAATGTTTTTTTTTGAAAGATAGAGCAATGGAAAGAAAAGAAATAAGAGAAAAAAACAGGAAACTATAAACTAATGGAGAGGGGAGGGGAAAAAAACAGAGAAGATTACCAATAACGCATTAGAGCATGTTCTTGACAGAACCAGCACCTAATTTGTCAACGGTGTCAAACATTGGCACCAGTTAGATTTATTCATCATCCAAGCAACGGTGTCTGGACAGACATGCCATGACAGGTAGCAATGATGGTCGGACTGCACACCACTTAGTCGTTTAGACTTTAGTTTTCAGTTTAGTTTATAGATACAGCACGGAAACAGGCCCTTCAGCCCACCGGGTCCGCGCCGACCAGAGATCCCCGCACATTAAGACTATCTGACACCCACGAGGGACAATTTTTACATTTACCAAGCCAATTAACCCATGTCTGGGGTGTGGGAGGAAACCGAAGATCTCGGATAAAAAACCAACGCAGGTCATGGGGAGAAGGTACAAACTCCGTACAGACAGCACCCATAGTCGGGATCGAACCCGGATTCGCTGTAAGACAGCAACTCTACCGCTGCGCCACCGTGACCGCCTAGAGATACAACGCTGAACTGTAGAGGTACACTAGTTTAGTTTAGCTTAGAGATACAGTATGGAAATAAGAACATCAGCCCATCGAGTCTGTGCTGAACATCGATCACCCTAACACTAGCACTATCCCACACACACAAGGGACAATATACAGTTTTACAAAAAGCCAATGAACCTACAAACCTGTATGTCTTTGGAGTGTGGAAGGAAACCGGAGCACCCGGAGGAAACAACTTAACACGGCCACACAGCATTCACACGGTGCAAAACAGAAGGGGTTACTACCTTCACAATGGGTGTAGGACGCAAAAGTGGGATAACATAGAACTAGTGTATGGGTGATCAGTGATCGGTGCGGTCTCAGTGGGCCAAAGTTCCTGTTCCCACACTGTATCTCGAAACTAAACTAAACTAAATTAAACTAGTGTACACGTGATCGATGCTTGGCGTAGGCTCAGTGGGTTGAAGGGCCTAATTCCATGATGTATCATTGAACCGAACCAAACCAAACCAAACCAAACCAAACTAAACCAAACTAAACCAAACTAAACTAAACTAAACTAAACTAAACTAAACTAAACTAAACTAAACTAAACTAAACTAAACTAAACCAAACTAAACCAAACTAAACTAAACTAAACTAAACCAAACTAAACCAAACTTAACCAAACTAAACTAAACTAACTAGTGTATGGGTGATCAGTGGTTGGCGTGGACTTGTGAATTCCTGTTTCCACACTGTATCTCTAAACTTCTAAACTTGAAACATCTTCCTGAAGGCAGGAACAGCAGCTCAGAGGGGGCTTGGCTTTGAACGCTGCCGGCTCCATATGCAAACATAACCGGCCACTTGTGCGAGGTTACCTGATCCCACAGGGTCATTAAATGGGAAACCACTAACAGCTGGGGTGTGGGTGGAATCTGACACCATCTGCTTCTGACAAGCTCCTTCCTGCATTGGCAGAACCACGCTGAGACCAGCCATGGAAACAACGACATCCCTGTTTGAGTGTCTGGAGGGGCTGCTCCTCAAGTGTTGGCTACATTTCAGGCCCGCGCTCCTGATCTTTGGACACCCGTTACTGAGGGGAGAGATGTAGGAAGGAACTGCAGATGCCAGTTTACACCGAGGATAAATGCAAAATGCTGGAGTAACTATCGTGATATCGTGTATGAAGGTAGTCAAATCTCCAGGGCCTGATCAGATATATCCGAGGACATTGTGGGAAACCAGAGAGGAAGTTGCGGGAGCCCTGGTTGAAATCTACAAGTCATCTTTAAATACAGGAGAGCTGCCGGAAGACTGGAGGGTGGCAAATGTTGTGCCTCTATTCACGAAGGGCTGCAGGGAAAATGCTGGGAACTTTAGGCCAGTGACCTTAACATCTGGAGTTGGAAAGTTACTAGAGAGTATTCTGAGGGATAGGTTATACAGGCAATTAGACGGACAAGGGATAATTAGGGAAAGTCAGCATGGTTTTGTACATGGGAGGTCGTGTCTTACAAATCTGAGTTTTTTGAAGACGTGACCAAAAAGGTCGATGAGGGCAGAGCTGTAGATGTTGTGTACATGGACTTCAGTAAGGCTTTCAACAAGGTTCTGTATGGTAGGCTTCTCTGGAAGGTTAGGTCGCTTGGGATCCAAGAAGAGATAGCTGAATGGATAGGAAAGAAGCAGAGGGTGATTGATGGTGGAAGGTTGCTTCTCGGACTGGAGGCCTGTGACTAGTGGTGTGCCTCAGGGTTCTGTGCTGGCCCCGTTACTGTTTGTCATCTACATCAATGATTTGGATGAGAACATACAGGGCAAGGTCAGCAAGTTTGCAGATGATACAAAAGTGGGTGGTTTTGCAGATAGTGAAGATGGTTGTGAAAAATTGCATCACGATCTTGATCGATTGGCCAAGTAGGCTGAGGAATGAATGGAATTTAATAGTTAGATTAAACGAGTACTTACCAGTATGAAGTTTGATCTGTATTTTATGAGGAGTTACGGTGAGGTATTACGTGAAGAACCCAGCAGGTACTGCGCATGCGGCATACTTCGAAGCAGCGGTGTGGAATCACAGAATAGACACAATATTTGAAGTAAGATAGTAAAGATCACGAGACATCAGTTTATTAGCTTGATCTATATAATGAGGGTGGGAGCGGCGGGCACGTAATACCTCACCGTAACTCCTCATAAAATACAGATCAAACTTCATACTGGTAAGTACTCGTTTAATCTAACTATTTTACTTCGGAGTCACGTGAGTGATTCCGTGAAGACTTCAAAGGTCTGTGATTTCAAACCGTGTAACAGTTTTTATTTCACTCACTGCCGAAGTTTATGAGGGAGGAAGTGTTATCGTAATCAACCAGTTGATCTGCTTTCAAAAGAAACAGAAAGGTATTTGTTAACAATAACAACATAAAAGAGCTCCTCTGAGCTTAAATTAATATTGCAGTTTGTAATATTCTCCTGCAATTAAATCAGGTTTATCAACGGTTTATAATAAAAACAAAATGTTCTGAACGCCGTTCCCTTGACCATTCTGCTGTATTGAAAATGTGGTCAACCGGGATGTCCATTCGTTCAGCCGCTGATACCAACGCTGCCCTAGTGGAATGGGATTAAATGTATTTATTATCTATTCCGGCAGCTTTCGGTACCTGTTTGAGCCACCTTGGAGTGGTTTGGCTCGTACCCCGTCTTGGGTTACTGTGGTTGACCCATAGGCTTTCCTCTCCCTCTAAGATTGTGGGTTGTGTCTATATATAGTAGTAGATGGGTCACCACACTCAACCTGGACTCTGGTGGGTAGGCCCGGAATCCCACCAGTGAATTGGGCGTTCCTGGTCCATATAGCCATATAACGACTACAGCACGGAAAACACAGGCGATCTCGACCCTACTAGTTCGTGCCGAACTCATAATCTCGCCTAGTCACATATACCTGCGAGTTAGATTTTACCAGACCTAAATATGAACGTGATGCGTCTGGGGTAATCACCATGTTATCCAGTCTGGTTTATGGAGTGACTGGACTCTGTGAGCGTGTACGAGAGCCATAAGCACGAGCGTTTTTTAAAAACATAGATTAAGCAAGCTGAGGGATCTGGCTGGTGCCATCTCTGAGACATGTCAATGTCACACCAATGTCCCATACATGGGTATATACCTGGGTGTTTGGGGCTTATATTATAGTTGCCCTTCATACCTTCAGTGGATGGGATCCCATGCTCTGCTGACATGCTGTTTTAGATAAGCAGATAAGACGCTCCATGCTGTATTTACGGCACTGTAACTCACCTTTTAGTCATGGTGTAGATGTTCCAGGAACTCCAATACGTCAGTGGTTGAATAGTTCGTTGTCCCTGCGTCGTGGCAGTATTTTACCCATGTTAGCTTTTAGTGACTGTTCGCAGGGATGCCGACATGGTGGTAATGGTTCCTTTGGATAATCCCAGTCCCTGGTAAGGTCTATTCAAACCCTGCACCCAGGAGTTTGATGTTTCCCTGGCATGGGTGGCTTGTGCCTGATACTGGGTTGAGTCAGCAACCATGGTCCACTAGGGAAATCCATAGGTGACTCGCCCACCGTGTCGTGATGAACTGGGAACCATGGCTGTGTAGGCCGGTCGGGCACGTTCAATATCTCGGAGACAGATCCCTCTGTATAGCGAAGTGCCCGTCTGATGAGGCAGAAGGGAGGAAGGCAAAGCAGAAATTCCCCCTTCCAGCGTATAGGCATCTATCGCTGCTGCCTCTAATCTGGTTCCTAAGTCACATACATGGGTTACTGGTGATTCCGTCTTGTGCAACCAAATTGATATCTGGCTTTCAAACTGCTTAATAATTTTAGCAGATATTTAGGGTTTGACATCTATTGAATGTAATCATGGATTTTACCCCGTGACATGGTGTCTCCCACTGTGTTCTAGCTTCCTAGGACATAGGCAGCTGATAGTTAAAATGTCTTTTGACACACCATTGCCAGATTTGTTTGACCAATTTGTTGCACAATAATGATTATTATGCTCCCCATATGGTTGATATAAGCCACCACCATAGTATTATCAATCCGTAACCACATATGTACGTGCTGCATTTGAAATGCATATGCTTTTTAGCCCAATAGGCGATCACCAATCCCAAGTAGTTGATGCCCGGTATGTGTAGTAACGATGTTTGTGAATTGGTCCATCTGTTACCTGTGCTGGATATGGAGTTTAGTTGCTCCCCAGCCTAAAGTACTGGCATCGGTTTTTAATAACCAGGTTGGGATTGGTGATGATAATAGGGCTGAAAACTATGCCAAATATGTCGCCCACCACCTTAATTGTGATATAGCTTCAGTGGGTACATTCATGATTTGATTATAGTGACCCAAGTGCCTTGGCAAAGTAACAGTCATATGGACGGAATTATTATTGAAGCCCAGATAATCCTTGGTAGTTAACGCTTCAATTCTGGTTTATCTGGGCGTGGGATAAACCTCAGCTTAGGGAGCTGTTTCGTAGCTAGAACTGCTGCCACAGCTAATTCCTTTGGTTCCCCTAATATGAGGATATCATCCAATATATGCCATGATTATGCTTGTTTTCTTAATATTTTCATGGCCATATATAATAGTTTAGGGCTGAGGTTAGACCATGGGGAATGCTATATGCTCCCATGGTTGCCCTAACCGGGATATCCATTATCCAGGTAAAAATTTTTTAGGTATCTATAATGATCCTAGTGTATGGGTATAAGATAGTTAGCATCTTCCATATCAATGCTCCCCATAAGTATCCTAGGGAGATCTAGGGAGATGTCTGGCAGTGACAAGAACCCATCTCCATCTTAAAGTGTATATACTCAACAGATTTATTTAGTGATATTAGATCAATGATGATGCTACATTCACCATCTTTTGTAGTTTTGGTGAATATATTCGATACAAATTCCAATGGCTCATGTTTACCTCCCACTCCTTTAGTAATGAGCCTTTCTAGTTCAGCTTGACCTTCTCACTTCTCTTTTCTTAGAGGGAGAAAATGCCCTTTGGGCGCATTGCTGAACTGGCGGTAATATGCCCAATTTGAATTCGTTTTTTTATCCTCTAAGACTGTTGAGTATATTTTAGTTATTTGTGACAGCATCCCATGCTTTATCCACAAGTGTAAATGCCCCCCCACGCAGTTAGTAGAACACCCTTGTTTAGTGTAAACGGGAGGAACCAGACTACCTACCTCCATGTTTGTTGTTTTTTCATGAAGGCGTAGTTTGCTGGTATGCTGGTGCTGTCGGTGGGGCGGCGCATCTTCCCACGGCTCCGCTCTGGGCCCCGTCTAAAAAGAACTTTGGGGGTAAAGTGAAGCGGTCGCCAGGCTTTCACCAGTCCTTGTTTGATTCACTGGTGGATGCCGAGGGGTGCTGCCAGCTGGGTGTTGGATGCGATGTCCTGCTCGTTCCATGGCCTGCCTTCATGAGGCGCACAGGTTTATCTGCCTCTCTTCCCGCAGCAGCGGTTTGCATAGCCCCATATATTTGGGGTTGCGGGCAGGTCTATATGCACCATTGTTCAGTCGAGTATCCCAAATTTGGGAACATCTTAGGCGTCAGCCCCCTGGTAGTGCAATGGGATAGTCTCATCCTGGGAGAGTATAATCCGTGGAAAAGGCGAGCAAAGGCGGTAACATCTTGACCCTTCTGTAGAATTCGCTGCTTGTCTGCGAGTCTGCTGACCCAGCTGCCTGCGGATTTGCCTCTGGAAAGGCCTGCTCCTGCAGGACTTTTGTTGGGAAGATGGTCGCGTGGAGGAGCCATGTAGTGGCCCACGACACCCAGTAGCTCTTCCTGATCCTGCTCCCCTGGCATACTGCTGTTCTCGTCCGCCTGCCCAGCGATTAAGCCAGCCCAGCCCTGGCCTCCTTAGCTAGCCTCAAAAGAGGGAGCAAAAGGGTGTGCTAAATTGGAGGAGGCATAGCTCAAACTCCGCTGTTGCATCAATCCCTCGACAAGGGAGATGGCTAGTGCAATAGCACTGGGGTAGGAGTCAGCTCCCTTGGCATTCAGCCAGTGCCCCTTTTCTCCTGGAGGTGAACTCCATGACCTCCTCTGGCTTGGGGAGACAGACATACTTATTTTGCCTTCTCCAACCTGTTCCAGTTTTGGAGGAAGTTGGCTCCTGTAGAACCTGTAAATTGGGAAGATTTTTCTCTTACCTGTAAGTAGAGGCTGCCTGCCGTTTTCCAGGCGGCGTTGTGGCGGTTCCCGGGCGGTGATTCTCCTGGTCAGGAGTCTGCAGGGCTGCTGGTCGGGTTTTTTAAACTTCCCGCCGGTCCGCTGCTGTTACCAAACAGCTGTTCAGCGGACCGGTATAGCGCAGCTCCCTGCAGCGGTCCGCAGCGTTTGCGGTCCGGGTAGCGCTTTGGTCCGCAGCGTTTACGGTCCGGGTAGCGCTTTTTCCCCGTCCACTGTCGGCTCCACGCTGGAGTCGAAACGGGGCCCGCTCACCATGCCTCTCTACTTTGCTCCCCCTGGAGCAAAAACCACAAGGCCCGATTAAGGTAAGTACTTACCTCTCGTCCTTGGATGCGGGAGCTAGCCCGACTCCCGCTGGCCGCGTTGCACAGCTGTGCGATAATGCCGCATGCGCAGTACCTGCTGGGTTCTTCACGGAATCACTCACGTGACTCCGAAGTAAAATCCAGAGAAATGTGAGGCATTGCATTTTAGGAAGTCTAACATGGGCAGGCCTTACACAGTATATAGTCGGGATCTTGGTGGTGTTACGGAGAAGATGGATCTAGCAGTGCAGGTGCCTGAAGGTGGAGTTGCAGGTAGATGGGCGGCATGGTGGCACAGCAGTACAGTTGCTGCCTTTCAGCGTTTACAGTCCCGGCGACCCAGGTTCGATCCCAACTACAGGTACTGCCCGCAAGGAGTTTGTACGTTCTCCCCGTGACCTGCGTGGCCTTTCTCCCCTATCTTTGGTTTCCGCCCACACTCCAAAGACATACAGGTATGTAGGCTGAAGGTAGACACAAAATGTTGGAGTAACTCAACGGGACAGGCAGCATCTCTGGAGGGAAGGAATGGGCGATGCTTCAGGTCGAGACCCTTCTTCAGCCCATTCCTTCTCTCCAGCTACCTCACCCGCAGAGTTACTCCAGCATTTTCTGTCTACATTTGATTTAAACCAGCATCTGCAGTTCTTTCATGCACAGGTATGTAGGTTAATTGGCTTGGTGTATGTGTAAATTATCCCTCATGTGTGTAGGATAGTGTTAATACTGGTGATCGTTGGTCTGCCTGGACTCGAAGGGCCTGTATCTATAAGCTAAACTAACCCTAAAGACCTTCAAACCTTTGTGGGGCCACTTTAAGCATGCAGATGCAACACAGGCAGTCATGTGCTGTTGAGTATCATTGTTATTTGCTTCCAGTAGCATTACTTTCCGGCATCTGTGTAATTATTTACACAAGGAAATCTGAATAAGAGCAGAGAGGAAATTCCAGAGTTATTTGTGATGGTGGATTCTCCATTCTGCAAGCTATCATGACCACAGTTCAAACACATAAATAATTCAGCACACAAACATTTAATTCGCTGGGAAACTGGTTTTGTGAGTATCCTAAACCCATTTGTTTGTATTTTGGACTGTAAGGAAAATTGAAGGCATGTTGTCCTTTCTCTCGGGAGCTGTTGGTCACAAACTATTTGGGAATATGTTATGTTGCTAAATGTTGATGGGTTTCCATCCTAACCAATGGACTGCCTAGATGGGCCAAATGGCCTACTCCAGCAGCTATTGTCTAGTGGGAATTTAGGGAGATTTAGTCTTATTTTAGTTTAGAGAGACAGTATGAAAAGAAACATAGAAAATAGGTGCAGGAGTGGGCCATTTGGTCATTTGGTCCTTCAAGCCAGCACTGCCATTCAATATGATCATGGCTGATCATCCAAAATCAGTACCCCGTTCCTGCTTTCTCCCCATATCCCTTGATTCCGTTAGCACTAAGAGCTAAATCTAATTCTCTCTTGAATACAAAAGAGTTCATGCTGACCCGGTCATACCAGTTCCATGTTATCCCATATTCCTATCCACTCCCTACACACAAGGGGCAATATTACAGAGGCCAATTAATCCACAAACCAGGCAGCATCTCTGGAGAACATGGAGAGGTGATAAAGGGTCTCGAGCTGAAACGTCACTGATCCATGTTCTCCAGAGTCAGACACAAAATGCTGGAGTAACTCAGCGGGACAGGCAACATCTCTGGAGAGAAGGAATGGGTGACATTTCGGGTCGAGACACTTCTTCAGGCTGATGACACTTCTTCTTAAGATACTGCTTAACCTGCTGAGTTTTATCTCTTGTGTACTGAGACAGTATACAACAGTCGACATCTTTTGACACAATTTTTCATGATACAAGTCCTGAGTTCTAAATATAAACTTGTAACAAAGCTGTGCTTCCTTTAAATTCATAAATGGTCCCCGCGAGTGAAGAGCGCGGTGTGGATTTCCAGCAGTGTGGTGAGGATCACAAATTGGAGTCCTTTGCCACTTTATAAGGCAGGTCTCTGGATGCAGGCAAGTTCTGCAGTCATTCCAAAGCATTGAGTCTACTATTGGCACTGTCACCGCACACTGACTCACACAGACCAATGGTGAATCAGAAAACCAGCCGTTAAATCCCACGCTGACTTCTCTCCAGTTATGCCAGCTGATCCAGATCATGAATAAAAAACATCTTGTTGGAACAAGAAGAATATTTATTTCTGTAACCTCAAGTAACCCTTGCAGCCCCCTCTCTCTCCTTCCCTCTCCCGCCCGAGTTTCAATGTTGTCTTGTCCAGTCTCGTTGTCTGTAACCCGTTTTTTCACCTAACCCACAGCTAACAATGTGTAGGCAGGAACTGCAGATTCTGGTTTAAATGGAAGATAGACACAAAATGCTGGAGTAACTCAGCAGGACAGGCAGCATCTCTGGAGAGACAGAATTGGCAACTTATTCTATGGGTCGTCTGGGAAATATTTATGAAGTGCCCCAAGGACATACAGGACGCTGAGAGGGGTTGGTGGGCTGAATGCTGAAATCGTGTTTCTCCAAGGATGTAGAGTCCTGTACACGCTAGGGACGGCACGGTGGCGCAGCGGTAGAGTTGCTGCCTCACAGCGCCTCAGAGCCGAGTTCAAACCTGACTACGGGTGCTGTCTGAACAGAGTTTGTTCTTTTCTCCTTGTGGACTCGTGGGGTTCCCCCGGGTGCTCCGGTTTCCTCCCACATTTCAAAGACGTGCAGGTTTGTAGGTTGATTAGCCTCTGTAAATTGTGTATTGTTGGCCTGTTTCCGTGCTAAACTAGACTAAAAAAAATCTCCGACACAGATCACATTGTCATCATCTCATTAAATTCTGTGGCAGCTTGTTCTGTGCCAACAGGCCGTTATAACAACACTGATTACACTATATTGCCTGCAAGGTTATGTGGGGTACTCTGAAAGGCGGTATGGAAATCTAAGCCTCGCCTTCTGTAAAGCTGAAGGGAGCCTGACTTACAAATTTGCCGAGTGCTGCTTTTAATAGAGACTTCAGGAACAGAGTTCAGGCAAGCGATCCCTGTTACTACATTCTTTCCTTCATTAAAACAGCAGAAGAATTTGAACACTGCCTCAAAGTAAGGTTTGAGAGCAGCTGGACACAGTAGGACAGGGACCTCAATGAAATAGTGACAGGCTTGGATAGAGTGGATGTGGAGAGGATGTTTCCACTGGTGGGAGAGTCGAGGACGAGAGGTAACAGCCTCAGAATTAAAGGACGTTCTTTCAGGAATGGAAGAGGAGAAATTTCTTTAGTCAGAGGGTGGTGAATCTGTGGAATTCCTTGCCACAGAAAGCTGTGGAGGCCAACAGGTCAGTGGATATTTTAAAGGCAGAGATAGGTAGATTTTTGATTAGTACAGGTGTCAGAGGTTATGGTGAGAAGGCAGGAGAATGGGGTTAGGAGGGAGTGATAGATCAGCCACGATTGATTGGTGGAGAAGACTTGATGGGCCAAATGGCCTAATTCTACTCTTATTCGTTATGACCTGATGATCTTATGGATCACAGCATAAATGTTAGCAGGCTCTTTGTATCCACTAGGGTACTGTCTGAATCACCTGTGTCCCAGTGCAGACAGAGCACACCTCCAGATTGAAAACACACACCCCCAGATTCACACCTCCAGTTACTTCCCAGCTGTTATCAGGCAACCAAACCATTCTACCACGAGAGCAGTCCTGAACTACTAGAAGATAGACACAAAACGCTGGAGTGACTCAGCGGGTCAGGCAGCAACTCTGGAGAAAAGGAACAGATGATGTTTTGGGATCGAGACCCTTCTTCGGTCTTCATGGGTCTGAAGAAGTGTCTCGACACAAAATGTCATCAACTCCAGGGATGCCGCCTGTTCCGCTGAGGACAGCACTTCCCACAGTCGTAGAGTATCAACAATAAGTAGTTTATTTTTGCCCTGCTGGGAAGCAAATGCAAGTGGCGGATATTTCATTCACACTTCTCGTGCGAGAATGTTCCTTGTAAACGCCAGCCCCTGGCACCACAGGGGCCCACACTGCAAGCTCCACAGACTGCCTGAGGTTAGAGTCAAGAGCAAGAGTGTTATATTGTCATATGTCCCAAACAGAACAATGCAATGACTACTTGCAGCAGCACAACAGAGTACACTGTAAACAATATAATCTACGAAAAGTTCAAGTTTGATACATATACATACACACCCACGCACACACACACGTATCTCCTGTTTCCCTCTCCTCTGTCTCTCATTCTGGGGGAACCACCCATCGCTCTGCCTCAAAGTAAGCTGCTCTGTCCACCTGTTTCATTCTTCCCTCCACCACAACAGAGTCATCAGGGATGTGCAGGAAGGAACTGCAGAAGCTGTTTTAAAAAATCGTGGACAAAATGCTGGAGTAACTCAACAGGACAGGCAGCATCGTTGGAGAGGAGGAATGGATGACGTTTCGGGGCAAGACCCTTCTTCAGACTGAGACCCATTAAAGAGACTGGTTGAATTGATTTGAAAGATACAGCATGGAAACAGACCCTTCGGCCCATCGGGTCCATGCTGACCATTCACACTAGTTTTACGCTATTTTTAAAAATCCGCACACTCAACGGGCCGGACAGCATCTCTGGAGAAATGGAATAGGCGACTTCAGACTGAAGACGGATCCCAACCTGAAATGTCTCCAATAGCTTCACTCCAGAGATGGTGCCTGTCCCACTGAGTAGCTACAGCATTTTGTGTCTATCTTCGGCGTAAACCAGCATCTGCAGTTCCTTCCGCCACATCCCTGTCTGAAGACAAGTTCTGACCCAAAATCTCATGTGTCCATGTCCTCCAGAGATGTTGCCTGCCCTGCTGAGTTAATCCAGCACATTTTAGCTGCAGAATGATGTTCAGTGCTGGATGCGAATGCAGGATTGCCTCCAAAAGATGATCATCAGCTTCCACTTTGACTGCTCCTGCCAGACTCGAGTGGATTCCTGGAAGCCTCTTAGAATTGGCTTCAATTCTTTCCCGAAACTCAGCAATGAATTCCCTGAAACTGACAATTTGCAAAATCAGTTAAGTGTCTTCATTTTTAGGTTGATTAAAAACTTGGGCGTCCGGGTTAAATCTTCCGAATTAAACTCGTGGGCACGGTGTTGGTGGCACGGTGGCACAGCGGCAGAGTTGCTGCCTCACAGCGCCAGGGCCCCGGGTTCCATCCTGACTACCGGTGCTGTCTGTACGGAGTTTGTACATTCCCCCCGTGACCTGCGTGGGTTTTCTCCAGATGCTCTGGTTTCCTCCAAAGACATACATGTTTGTAGGTTAATTAGCTTCGGTAAAATTGTAAGTTGCCCCTAGTATATGTCGGATATTGTGAGTGTACAGGAGGATTACTGGTCAGCGCGGACTCGGTGGGCCGAAGGGCCTGTTTTCCACGATGTAACTCTAAATTAAACATTTACTGAAACTAAAACTAAGATCACCATTCTATGGCAACGCCAGAAAAGTAGGACTCAGTGAATTGCTCTTGCAGTGAGGCAGGAAAGATTAAATGGACTGAATGGCCTCCTTGTGAAGGAAGGAACTGCAGATGCTGCCTTAAATCAAAGATAGACATAAAACAAAGATAGACGTAAAACAAAGACATGATAATAAAACGCTCTTGAACTCTTGAAAAGCTGGAGTAACTCAGCGGGTCTGGCAGCATCTCTGGAGAGAAGGAATGGGTGACCTTTCGGGTCGAGACTCTTCTTGTGTCTGAAGAAGATGGTCACCAGCTTAAATTCTTGGCTGCAGAATAGATGTTTTGAAAGGAGTTTGGTGAGGCTTAACTGATGCAAACAACGGTGTGTGTTCCATCAATTCTTTTGTTGTGGTGATGATTCACCTTCTCATTCCCTAAAGTCAGACTAGCGATGACACAGCTTAGGGATGTGGTGGAACTTTGTCGCCACTTTCCGATTGATTCCAGATTCCACACAACTCAAGATATTTCCTACAACTGGAATTCATCGGGAGTCTTTAACCCGGAGTAGTTTAGTTTAGTTTAGTTTAGTTTAGTTTAGTTTAGTTTAGTTTAGTTTAGTTTAGTTTAGTTTAGTTTAGTTTAGAGATACACCACGGAAACAGGCCCTTCGGATAAATTGTTGGTAGTGTCCATCTGTACACTAGGGACAATTTACAACTTCACTGAAGTCAATTAACCTACAAACTTGTTCGGCTTTGGAGTGTGGGAGGAAAACGGAGCACCCGGAGAAAACCTACGCAGGTCACATGAAGTACAAACAATCTCAGTGCAGACAGCAACCATGGTCAGGGTCGAACCCGGTTCTCTGGCGCTGTGAGGCGGGGGGGGGGGGGGGGGGGGGGTGGTGTACACACGAGGATGAGAAAGGAGATGGAACTGGGGAAGTTTTATCCGTCCGCACTAGACGAGTCCCCATCCTACACACACACACACTGGGGACAATTTACAGACGGCCAATTAAGCCCAGAAACTTGCGTATCTTTGAAGCGCGGGAGGAAACGGGAGCCCTGGACCCCTGGAGAAAACCCACGCAGGTTGGTGGCGGGGAGAACGCGCAAACTCAACACCGGCAGTAACCGCGCAGAAAGGAGATGCCCCCTCAATCCATCACCTTCTGCCACTGGGACAGGCATCTCCACACAGCCCAGAGCGGACAACAAGGCTTGGTCAAGGACGGGCGGCCGAGAGGCGGTGGGGGCCACCTCACTGAGACCAAAGAGGGGGCCAGTCGGTGATGGGGGGTGTGGGGGCTCTAAGAATAAAGTGGGACCCCGGCAGTGGGGGGGGGGGGGGGGGGGTCTCTGAGAATAATGTGTGGGGGGGGGGGGTCCCAGCGGGGGAGAGACCATGAGAACAAAGAGAGGGCCAGACGGGGGGAGCTGTCGAGAGCAAAGAGGGACCCGAATCTGTACTTCTGTAGCTCTGTCGGTGCCAGAAACGTGGCGGCACTTTGTGTGCTGTCTGGTCGAACAAAGCATTTCACTAGACCCTGGTACAATGTTGGACAATAAAATATCATTGAATTATCATCATTTATCCGCCATCTCTACTCTGCCCCACCCCTCCCAAGAAAAATGTTTACAGGTAAAATATCAAATGGAATATCACATGAACAGGCCATTCGGCCCACAATGTCCGTGCTGAACACGATGCCGAGTTAAACTGTTCTCCTCTCCCCGCACGTGATCCATATACGTCCGCTCCTCACGTACCCATGTGTCCGTCTAAAAGCCTCTTAAGCTCCACAATTCCCAGAGAATTCCGGTTTCCCCCCAAACTCCAAAGACGTTCAGATTTGTAGGTTCATTGGCTCGGTGTATATGTTAAAAATAAGTGGTCCCGAGTGTAGGAGAGTGTTAATGTGCGGGGATCGCTGGCCAGTGTGGACTGGGTGGGCTGAGGTCCCTGCCGACCAGCGGTCCGTGCACATTAACACTATCCTACACGCACTAAAGGGCCTGTCCCACTTGGGAGACATTTACGTGTCAGGCCGCACGGAGTGTGCGCATGGCGCGTGGTGACGTAGGCAGCGATGTGCGGTCACGCGCGGCGCCCCAGGATTCTGGGATGTACAAAATCTTCGTGCGCCATTTACGTGACGCGCAAATGACGCCCAAGTGGGACAGGCCCTTTAGGGCAATATAGAAACATGGAAACATAGAAAATAGGTGCAGGAATAGGCCATTTGGCCCTTCGAGCCTGCACCGCCATTCAATATGATCGTGGCTGATCATCCAACGCAGTATCCCAACTCCCTGAAATTAATGTAGGATATCTAAGCAGCTACAGGTCTTGAGGTCCTGATGTACACATCCTCTCTAAACTCTTGACATGTCAGATGCGATAACCATTTGGACTTGATTTGGATCATCTGCAGAATGAGGGTAGTTTCGGTATCTTTCTCCTCTGTGCTTTTCCAAGTACGGACCCCAATCAGGAGCTGATCTGTAGGCAGCAGAAAGTTTCTGGCCCAAGTTGGTGCCCTTAGCTTACAGGGGGACAGGCAGCAACTCTGGAGAGAAGGAATGGGTGGCGTTTCCAATTCCATCTTCCAAACGTCACCCATTTCATCGCTCCAGAGAAGCTGCCTGTCCCGCTGAGTTACCCCAGCATTTTCTGTCTATCTTTGGTTCAAACTAAACAAATAGCTGCTCCACCTCACCCCAACCCTCAAGGATCGGTGAGGGTTAATTCAGTTCCACCGAGAAGCTGCAGCCCCGCTCTGACTCATTCCCTGGCACCTCAGTCGGTAGGTTAGTGACTAATCACCATGGGCAGTTCCTCCCTTTCTCAGCTGACTGGTTGAGTAATCAAAGCATCTTTCTGTCAAACAGGCCAGCCACCGATTTTTGAGCTGTCGGGATGAGGTATATATGGGGCAGGAAGAGTGGGATCAATGGATTCCTTGTGTCGGAAGGAACTGCAGATGCTGGAAAATCAAAGGTTGACAAAAATGCTGGAGAAACTCAGCAGGTGAGGCAGCATCTATGGAGCGAAGGAATAGGTTTGGGGTCGAGACCTTTCTTCAGACCATATTATTGTACGGGTGTGAGGCATGGACTCTCACTCGAGCACTGTCCAAGTCTCTCGATGGTACCTGCACCCGAATGCTCAGACACGTTCACAATGTCAGTTGGAGGGACCACATCACCAACACGGGGAGATTCCACCACTGACGGAGAAGATCAGGTGGGGAAGGATGAGGCTCGTTGGTCACTGCCAGCGCCGGCCAGAAATGCCAGCGAACAAGGTTGTGCTGTGGGAACCCACCCATGGTAGACGTGACCCGGGACGGCCAACGCTGAAGGCGTTGATGGAAGACGCATGTGTAGAGCTTGCCGGCTGCACGGAGGACAGAGATGTGTGGGGCGTCCGTCACCGTGCCCGCCGGGAACCAGCGCCACTGCGTCGCTAATGTTTTCAACTATTTAATATATAATAATAAAAATGTAATAGGCAGGGAATGGAAGGATATGGATTAAACTCAGGTAGATAAGCATTAGTCTTGGCATCATGTGCAGCACAGATACCCTGGGCCGAAGGGCCTGTTCTTGTGCTATACTGTTCTATGCTCCGTCTGTCTCCTGCCCATTCCTTCCACAGAATTCCTCCAGCACTTTGGCTCAAGATTCCAGCATCTGCAGTTCCTTGTGTGACCCGCTCCTGACTCTGCCACACAGGACAGTGCAGTGGCGCAGCGGTAGAGTTGCTGCCTCACAGCGCCAGAGACCTAGTTTCAATCTTGACTACGGGTGTAGTCTGTACGGGGTTTCTCCCTGCGACTGCGTGGGTTTTCTCTGGGTGCTCTGGTTTCCTCCCACCCTCCAAAGACGTGCAGATTTGAAGGTTAATTGGCTTCTGTAAATTGTCCCTAGTGCGAAGGATAGTGCTAGTGCACGGGGAGATCGTTGGTCGGCATGGACATATGGACCGAAGGGCCTGTTTCCACGCCGTATCTCTATAGTCTAAAGTAAAATCTAAAGTAAAGATACTGTGTCAGTGTTCCATGCAAAGATATTCAAGCAGAATGAATTGGAAAGGTTTAGAAGGATACGGGCCGAATGTGGGCAAGTAGGGCTGGTGTAGATGGGACATCTTGGTCTGCATGGGCAAGTTGGGCTGAAGGGCTGTATAATAATATAATGAAGCTGTGCAGGGTGGATTTTTAGATGGAGAGGCAATGATGTTTATGGTTTATTCCCCCAAGTCCCATTAAACAACTAATTTAACATTCTTTTGGCAGAGTGCAGGTAAAAACACCAGTAAATAAAAGCCGCAGAAACTTCAAAGGGCCTGGAATACACAAAGCAAGGCCCATCCAGACACACACTCACGATGTGTATGAGGCAATCCACATTTATAAATCACCTTTCCATCTCCACACTCACTGCTTATCCACCTGCCGTGCTGTAGAAGCAGGTAATAATACACTATGTTGTACTATCCTTAATTTAACTCCCATGTGAAGCAGTGTTGTCAATAATTAGTGGTCTGGAGGCAACTGGATCCATGTGCAGGCAGGTGAGATCAGTTTCACTTGTCATCAAGGTCCAGTACAGACATTGTGGGCTGAAGGGCCTGTTCCTGTGCTGCAATGTTCAATGCTCTGTGTGCAGAGGTACCTACTGTGGCATTGCTTGGAACCTTCTGTAGCATAATCGCCTGATTGACTGCCTTTATCCAGCTGTCCATCTCCGCGGGACTGTCGGCCTGTTTAAACAAAGCACAAGACGACCATCGTATTAGTTTCAACTGAAGGTAAACACAAAATGCTGGAGTCACTCAGCGGGACAGGCAGCATCTCTGGAGAGAAGGAATGTGTGACGTTTCGGGTCGAGACATATTAGTTTCTATGCATCCTGTACTTGATCAGAGATTGTATTTATATATGGCAATATTCTCACTGATCTGTATGCAAAAAAAGACATTTCAATGTACCGATAGGAAACGTTTAAGGGCTGTCCCACTTGGGCGACCTAATCCGCTAGTTCTGGCAGAGTTTGCCCTCGACTCATACTTGCAGCATGGTTGACACGAGGTTGTAGGAGGTCTTCGTAACTCTCCTTCATGCTCGAGAGTGGGCCCCGTGTACTCGAAGCCTCAGCTAGGTCGCGGCGTATCTTTCAACGTTGAAAAATGCCCGCAAGTGAAAAAAGGTCGCCTTGGAAAAAACGGATACTTTTTTTACTTGTGGGTTTAGTCGTAGTAGGTCGTGGTAGGTCGGCATGTTAGTCGTAGGTAATCGAGGGTAATCGAGGGTAATCGAAGGTAGTCTTCAACAAAGTCGAAGGAAGGTCAAAGGAGATCAAAGGAGGTCGTTTTCACTCTCCACTATTCGGTGTCCAATTTTCCCGAAGTAAGTCATAGCTAGTCAAAGCTGGTCTTCAACATAGTCAAAGGAAATCTTCAACATGACATTTGTTCACACTCTTCTGAAGTCGCCAATTAGGTCACCCAAGTGGGACATCCCTTTTAGGGGTAATGTGTAGGAAGGAACTGCAGATGCTGCTTTAAACTGAAGATAGATAGACACAGAAAGGTGGAGTAACTCAGCGGGTCGGACAGCATCTCTGGGGAAAAGGAGTAGGTGGTGTTTTGGGTCGAGACCCTTCTTCAGACGGAGTCGAGAGGGGAACAAGAGATATAGACAGTGATGTAGAGAGATTTAGAAACACTCTCCTTACCTGTACGTACAGGTTTGTAGGTTAATTGGCTTCTGGAAATTGTGGTAAAATGTGAAAGTGAGATAACGAAGACCTCGTATACGGGCGGTCGATGGTCAGCGTGGACTCGGTGGGCAGATGGGCCTGTTACTACGCTGTATATCTAAACAAAACTAAACTAAACAATCCTGCTGCTAAATTGCTGCTAAATGTGTCTTAATCCTTTTACAGAGTGGAGTTTGAATAGTACCATTATGCGATAGGTCGGCCAAACACCCAAAGATGGGTTTTTTGCACTATATTGAGTTTTTTATTTATAGAACTAATTTTATTCACTGCACGGCGGTGCAGCGGTAGAGTTGCTGCCTTACAGTGCTTGCAGCGACAGAGACCTGGGTTCGATCCTGACTACAGGTGCTGTCTCTACTCAACAAGACGTCTTTGAAGCTGGTACGACTTGGGTGGGGGAGGGACGGAGTGAGAGGGGATGCAAGGGTGACTTCTGTAACTTCAAGTAACCCCATTCTCTCGACTCGAAACGTCACCCATTCCTTTTCTCCAGAGATATTGTCTGACCCGCTGAGTTACTCCATCTTTCTGTGCCCATCTCTGGAAAGATTCAACATGGCTTTGGAGAGTCCATTGCCCCCTGCTGTTGTACAGCAGTGCCGCCTGCTGGTGCACGGTGATATTACAGACCATGTTCTGCAGGACTGCCTGTTGGTCACTATGTGGCGCTGCCCAGCCGTCCCCACCTGTATCACTGTGCTAAGCTGCCACCTTCAGGTGAGGCAGAGGTTCACCTGCACCTCCTCCAACCTCATCTACTGTATCCGCTGTTCAAGATGTGGAGTCTTATACATGGGCAAGACCAAACGCAGACTGGGCGATCGCTTTGCAGAACACCTTCGCTCAGCCCGCCTGAACCAACCTGATCTCCAGGTTGCTAAACACTTTAATTCTCCTTCCCATTCTCACACTGACCTTTCTGTCCTCGCTCTCCTCCATTGTCAGAGTGAGGCTAAACGCAAATTGGAGGAACAGCATCTCATATTTCGCTTGACCAGCTTACAGCCCAGTGGTATGAATATTGATAAGTGATGCATAGATCAGCTTAGGTTTGATATTCAGATGGGTTGGAACAAAGGCCAGTGATAAGAACGGAAGGTGTGAGACAGGTTGGGAGAGGTGTAGAATATAGAGCCAGAAGGAGGAAAGTAGAGAGCTGGGAGTGGGGGGGGGGAGTGAAGAGGGGGACAGTGGGGGGATGGAGTGTGGGGGGGGGAGTGGGGGAGGTAGTGGGGAGGTGGGGGGGGGGGGGGTAGTGGGGGGGGGGAAGGGTGGGTAGTGGGGATGTTTAGTGGCGGAATAAGTGTGAGACCAGGTGAGGCACTGAGGAGGGAAGCAGCGGAGAAGAGAGGATGGTGGGGGGGGGGGGATCAAGTAGTCACCTAAAGATGAAAAACTAGTAAAAGGGGCGATGTTATCGAGATGTGTAAGATCATGAGGGGAATATATAGGGTCAGTCAGATGTGTAGGAGGGAGGAGGGATCACAGAGGTGTGTGCAGTAAAATAGAGTGCTGCAAAACTCTCATTGGAGAGAGGAGAAGAACTTCTTCAAAGCAGGAAAAGCTTGAGGAGATTTTGCTGTGGAGCAGACAAAATGTGTTGGGAGGAACTGCAGATGTTGGTTTAAATCAAAGACAACGCAAGAAACTGGAGTAACTCAGCAGGTCAGGCAGCATCTCTGGAGCAAAGGAATAGGTGACATTTTGGGTCAAGACCATTCTACAGACCAAAGCATTTTGAATTAATGTTCTGGAATAGAACTTGGATCTAAAATCTTCTAGATCAAAGCACAGTGTACTGTGGAAATACGTACAGCATTTATCTCTAAATGTTTGGTATATTTTGATAAATCAGAGGATATGACAATTTAGAGATAAGCCCAGTAAACACCACTATGCCAGGTGTTTCCTGCCAGCTCAACATGCAGCAGGTTTTACACAGACTTGCTGTGCCTCTGCAGAATGTGGCCAGTACATTTTACATACAGGCTTTAAAATATGAAGGGCAATGTTCAGCGTTACCATCTCACCAGACCTTTCCTAATTGTGTGTAGGGTACATAGGTTATTGCTGATGCATGCAAAAATTATCATTTCTGCAAGAGGATGTGTTATTAGAATTCATAACTTAAAATCTGCTGCAAATATCCAGCAAAATGCCACAACTACCCACAAAGGGCAATCATGGGTTTAGTTTTGAAGACATTTGGGCCCCAGATCTGAGAAAGGGTGTGCTGGCTCTGGAGAGGGTCCAGAGGAGGTTTACAAGAATGATTCCAGGAATGAGTGGCTTTGCATATTATGTGCATTTGATAGCACTGGGCCTCAACTCGCAGGAGTTTAGGGATTTTAGAAGGTTTGCGAGGTGGGGGGGGAACTCATTGCAGTTTCCAGAATAATGAAAGGCATAGATAGAGTGGATGTTCCCACTGGTGGGAGAGTCTAGGACCAGAGGTCATAGCATCAGAATTAAAAGTCGCTGTTTTAGAAAGAAGGTGAGGAGGAAGTTTAGTCAGAGGGCAGTTAATCTGTGGAACTCATCGCCACAGTGGATTGTCCAAAGGTCATCCTGATGCATGTCTTGCCTCCTAACACAGTCCTTTACAAGCTGTACCTGGACACAATATCTACAGGTATAATCGTCAGGTTCTCCAGCAGTTGTCCAACCTTCCTACATCCTGATTGAGGAGCATTGAACCAATTTACCTGCCACCTGCACTGCATTCACCCAAGAAAGAAAAAATCAATCACAAGACTCACACACAAGCGCAGAATTTACATTATCCACTAATCACCTTGACCCTCCCCCACACACAGCACCTGACCCACCCCATGCCCCCATCCCCCTAGCATCTGAAACACCACCCTTCCCATTAATGCACAATCTTTTATCCAGAGTAGGGAAATCAATAACCAGATGACAAAGGTTTAAGGTGACAGGGAAAAATTCATTTGAAATCCAAGGGACAACTTTTTACACAGGGAATGGTGGGGTTTCTGGTCCGAGCTGCCAGATGAGGTATAGTAGCTGAGGCTGGCACTATAACAGCATTTAAAAGACACATGGAGAGATACATGAAAGGAAAGGTTTAGAACCATATGGGTCAAATGTGTGCAAATTAGACTTCCTTAGATGGGGCAATTTGGTGAGCATGGACAATTGGGGCTGTCGAGCCTGTTTCCGTGCTGTATGACTCTATGACAGATGGATAACGTGCCTCATGTGAAGCTGCTAAACAAGATGAGAGTGCAAGGTATTAGAGGGAAGATACCTGCATGGATAGCAGGTTGGCTGAACGGCAGAAGGCCAAGAGTGGCGAAAAGGGACATTTTGTGATAGGCTACTGGTGACTTGTGGTGTTCCGTTGGGGTCGGGGTTGAGGCCGCTGATCTTCACATAGTTTATCAATGATTCGGATGAGGAAATTGATGGATATTTGGCCGTTTGCAGATGATACAAAGTTAGGTGGAGGAGTAGCTAATGTAGAGGAAGCAGGGAGTCTGCAGAAGGACAGGTTGGAAGAGGTGGAATATGGAATACGGTGAAGCAAAGGTGTACAGTCATGCACTTTGATAGTTGGACTAAAGGCATAGACTATTTTGTAAATAGGGAGAGGATTCAGAAATCTAAGGTGCAAAGGGACTTGGGACTGCTGGTGGAGTGGTCCCAAAAGATTAATTTGCAAGTTAAATCAGTAGTAAGGAAGGCAAATGTCATGTTAGCAATCATTTTGAGAGGACTAGAATATAAAAGCACGGATGCAATGCTGAGGCTTTATAGGATGCCCAGTCAGACTGCATTTGGAGTTTTGTGAACAGTTTTGGTCCACATATCTGAGTAGGGATTGGCTAGCATTGGAGAGAGTCCAGATGAGATTGATGAGAATGATCCCAAGGAGGAGTGGGTTAACGTATGAGGAGCATGTGAGGGCTTTGGGCCTGTACTCGTGTGTGTTTAGAAGGATGAGTAGGAATCTCATTGAAACCTACTAAATAATGAAACAACCACACAGCGTGGATGCTGAGAGGATGTTTCCAGTAGTGGGAAAATCTAGGACCACAGGGACCATTGGAATAAAAGGACATTATGTTACAATGATGAGGAGGATAGCAAAATGATTTGAGTTTAGGAGCAGGGAGGTTCTCCTGCAGTTGTACAGGGTCTTGGTGAGACCACACCTGGAGTATTGCGTACAGTTTTGGTCTCCTAATCTGAGGAAGGACATTCTTTCCATAGAGGGAGTACAGAGAAGATTCACCAGACTGATTCCTGGGATGTCAGGACTTTCATATGAAGAAAGACTGGATAGACTCCGTTTGTACTCGCTAGAATTTAGAAGATTGAGGGGGATCTTACAGAAACTTACAAAATTCTTAAGGGGTTGGACAGGCTAGATGCAGGAAGATTGTTGGAAAGGGGGAGATGCAGCGAGACCTGGGTGTCATGGTACACCAGTCATTGAAGGTAGGCATGCAGGTGCAGCAGGCAGTAAAGAAAGCGAATGGTATGTTAGCTTTCATTGCAAAAGGATTTGAGTATAGGAGCAGGAAGGTTCTACTGCAGTTGTACAGGGTCTTGGTGAGACCACACCTGGAGTATTGCATACAGTTTTGGTCTCCAAATCTGAGGAAGGACATTATTGCCATAGAGGGAGTGCAGAGACGGTTCACCAGACTGATTCCTGGGATGTCAGGACTGTCTTATGAAGAAAGACTGGATAGACTTGATTTATACTCTCTAGAATTTAGGAGATTGAGAGGGGATCTTATAGAAACTTACAAAATTCTTAAGGGGTTGGACAGGCTAGATGCAGGAAGATTGTTCCCGATGTTAGGGAAGTCCAGGACAAGGGGTCACAGCTTAAGGATAAGGGGGAAATCCTTTAAAACCGAGATGAGAAGAACTTTTTTCACACAGAGAGTGGTGAATATCTGGAACTGTCTGCCACAGAGGGTAGTTGAGGCCAGTTCATGGGTTATATTTAAGAGGGAGTTAGATGTGGCCCTTGTGGCTAAGGGGATCAGGGGGTATGGAGAGAAGGCAGGTACGGGATACTGAGTTGGATGATCAGCCATGATCATATTGAATGGCGGTGCAGGCTCGAAGGGCCGAATGGCCTACTCCTGCACCTAATTTCTATGTTTCTATGTTTCTATGTTCCCGATGTTGGGGAAGTCCAGAACAAGTGGTCACAGTTTAAGGATGAGGGGGACCGAGATGAGAAAAACATTTTTCACACAGAGGGTGGAGAATCTATGGAATTCTCTGCCACAGAATGTAGTTGAGGCCAGTGCATTCGCTATATTTAAGAGGGAGTTAGATGTGGCCCTTGTGGTTAAAGGTATGGAGAGAAGGCAGGTACAGGATACTGAGTTGAATGATCAGCCATGATCACATTGAATGGCGGTGCAGGCTCGAAGGGCCGAATGGCCTACTCCTGCACCTATTTTCTATGTTTCTATGTGTCGATTATTTTGCCAGAGGTTAGTTTATTTGTGGAATTTATTGCCACAGACGACTGTGGAAGCCAAGGCATTGGGTATTTGTAAAGCAGAGATTGAAAGGTTATTAATTATCAAGGAAGACAAATGTGAGGAAGAAGGTGGGAGAATGGGATTCAGAGGGAAAGATCAACCATGAATGAATTGTGGAATAGAATCGATGGGCCAAATGGCCTAATTCTGCTCCTATGACATGAACATAAAAACATGAGGGCATGAAATATATTTGTTCTCTTCTGCATTGGAGACTGTGATACAGGGCACAACAAAAATGAAGTAAATCTGCATTCAGCATGGTGTGGTATTTTCAGTCGGCTGCTGAGAGTGCGGGTGGGCTGGATGCTCTGAACTGTTTGCAAATTGCCAAAGCACCTGGTGGTGGAATGATGGAAATGAGAAGAGCACCCACATTGTCTGGATCACACTGTGGACACTGGGATCAACCATCTCCTCTCTGACGGTAAGCTTCTTTAACTATATGCTTCTTGGATGCAGGTATCAGCTCGGTGACTCGTTTCCATTTCAAATTCAATAGACAATAGACAATAGGTGCAGGAGTAGGCCATTCGGCCCTTTGAGCCAGCACCGTCATTCACTGTGATCATGGCTGATCATCCACAATCAATACCCCGTTCCTGCCTTCTCACTATATCCCTTGGCACTGCTATCTTTCAGAGCTCTATCTAACTCTCTCTTGAAAGCATCCAGGGAATTGGCCTCCACTGCCTTCTGAGGCAGAGAATTCCACAGATTCACAACTCTCTGGGTGAAAAAGTTTTCCTCGTCTCCAATCTAAATGGCCTACCCCTTATTCTTAAACTGAGGCCCCTGGTTCTGGACTCCCCGAACATAGGGAACATGTTTCCTGCCTCTAGCGTGTCCAACCCCTAAATAATCTTATGTTCCAACACCCTCTCATCCTTCTAAATTCCAGAGTAAACAACACCAGTCGCTCCATTCTACCAACATATGACAGTCTGCCATCCACTTTCTTCACTGCCTGCTGTACCTGCATGCTTACTTCAGTGACTGACGAACATGGACCCCAAGATCCCGTTGTGCTTCCCCTTTTCCCAACTTGACAACATTCAGGTAATAATCTGCCTTCCTGTTTTTGCCACCTAAGTGGATAACCTCACATTTATCCACATTAAACTGCATCTGCCATGCATCTGCCCACTCACCCAACCTGACCAAGTCACCCTGCAATATCATAGCATCCCCCTCACAGTTCACACCCCCACCCAGCTTTGTGTCAGCTGCAAGTGTGTTAAAGTTACTTTTAATCCCTTCATTGGTTTCTCAAGAGAAGGCGAAAGAATGAAAATGGATGGGACAAACCCATTAATGGGCAGGTTCATTCTCATTGGTGCATTCGAGCAGACTGCAGTTCACGCCTTACTTCGTTCAAAATCTATTGGTTGTTTGGAGCAAAACATAATTTACTGTGAAAACAGTTGTCAAAGAATTAACTCTCAGATACGTTAGTGTGTCAGAAGATCTTGGAGAGACCACTCTATGTCCGTAGTGGGTGTTCAGTTGAAGTCCTGGTGTCATCGCTGCAATTGGCCGCTGGGAGAATGCTGCGGTCCTTCTTGACTTTGGTTGTATTGCAGATTTGGAACTGTGAGTTCATTGAGAATGTTGAAAGTATTCGGTGATCAATTAACATGATATTTATTATTATACTCTATATTCCCGTATCTTTATAGCTACATAATTGAACGTTGTGGTGTATGGACTGTGGATAGTAGAAAATATTTATTCTCTGAATGGAGACACAAGGGCCCGCAGATGCTGCTTTACGAACAAAGACACAAATTGCTGGAATAACACAGCGGGTCAGGCAGCGTCTCTGGAGAACTTGGATAGATTACATTTTGGGTCGGGACCCTTCTTCACACTGTTGCTGCCTGATCCACTGAGTCACTCCAGCACTTTGTGGCTGATCACTAAATGTTGTGATGAAAAAATAGTGATCTATTAAATTTATGATAAAGTTCTGCCACGTGTGAAATTTCCACCTGTCCAGATCAGGGGTTTGTGTGTTTTTATAATGAGAGCACAGGAGCAGAGATGAGAAAATATGCTCATTTACTTCAAATTTTTGACGGGAGAAGTGGTCTATTCAAATGTGGCAATTATGTTTATAAATAATTCATTATTTTCTAATATTTTTCTAACAGAGCCATTTGGTAACTAGTTGCTGACTTCGGAACATCCATCGGAACAGTGTGTGTTTGGATAATGTCGCCAAGATTAACACATTTAACATCGCATTCCGATTTTGTCAAACAGATTTAAACGTGAAATTTCACCCACGGGAATGTTCTTCAGTCACAAATCAGTCAACCCGCAAGACTCGGGTCTTGTGTACTGCAATTCAGAAAGAGATTATTAATCTGAATTGATCAGAGGTATCGGGCGGTCACTGTTGGGACAGAGTACATCGGAGTCCAGAGAGTATAAACTCCTTGAGGTGAACAACAGCGTCCAAAGCTGCAGCTGTTGCTGACTGAAGCCGCACACACATTCTTGTCGCTGATAGTGATCAGTTGCAGCTTATTTTATCCCCCATATAGAAACATAGAAACATAGAAACATAGAAAATAGATGCAGGAGGAGGCCATTTGGCCCTTCGAGCCAGCACCGCCATTCATTGTGATCATGGCTGATCGTCCCCTATCAATAACCCGTGCCTGCCTTCTCCCCATATCCCTTGACCCCACTAGCCCCTAGAGCTCTATCTAACTCTCTCTTCAATCCATCCAGTGACTTGTCCTCCACTGCCCTCTGTGGCAGGGAATTCCATAAATATCATAGAGCGAGCGGAGCAAATTTATGAATTGCAGTTAGTATCGTGTTGTGGAAAATGTTTTATTAATTTTACAACATTAGAAGGCATACATCGGCAGAATGAACACTGCTAAAATTAACATTCATTTTGTCATTGATCTTAATCACTCACTAGGAAGGATATTGACACCGACATTTCCACACAGTGGTAGAGTTTAATTTGCCTACAGTTATCTTCAAATGTGTGACATTATATATTAGACTGAGTTTTCACTTTGCTCCTGTGTGTGTGCGGCGATAAGTAGCAACGCATTTTGCTCGGGGCATTTTTGCATTCTCCATTCTGTTTATGCGGAGAATCGCAATTTGTGAGATGTTGCAAATTCACTTCTTCGATTCAGCCTGAAAGTTTAGTGCAGATTTCCGTGATAAAATTCAGCTTGATGTTTAATCTCATTCATGTACCTCGTGTTAAATGCTCAATGAGAGAGAGACACAGACAGACAGAGAGAGAGAGAGGGAGATGGAGAGAGACGTGTAAACAGAACCTTCGGCGGGGCAGCAGCTGCTGAGGAAAGTATAATAGTCCACGTTGGGACTGATGGACAGAATTTGTGGAAAGAACAGCAGAGAACAAATCACCTTTGTTTCTCTTTCCACGGGTACTGAGTGTTTCAGAGTGTTACCTCTGTTTTGAAGATTTCTCCCATTTGCTGCTTTCTAGATAAATTCAGGCACATATTCAGCTGTTCTTTCTCAATCCCCGTCCACCTCATTGACGCTTCTATTTAGTGCCACGTTCAGTCGATCGTATAGTTTCTCAATGTTCACGGTTTTGGTTAAGGTTTATGTTATAAACTCCATCAAAGGGAAATGCACATTGCCTGATCGAGTAGACTTTCGGCAATCTTTACATCTCCTTTCTTTTGAAATCGATTCGCCTATATTGAATTTTCTGCAGAATATTCAGTTGCGTTTGATGAAATACCGATACGTTTTTCAGTTGCTTCCACTGGCTCCACGTCCTGCATTTTCTATTAACAGCTAACTTCAGTTTGTCTCTGTTTGATATGTCGATCAGAAAATATGTATCTCCGAATGGAGACACGAGGGCCTGCAGATGCTGGTTTACAAAAAAACTCAATTTGTTGGAATAACACATCGTGTCAGGCAGCATCTCTGGAGAACATGGATAGGTGACGTTTCAAATCGGCCCCCTTCTTCAAACTGATGCTGCCTGACCCGCTGGGTTACTGCAGCCCTTTATGTCTGTATCTCTAAATGTTGTGATGAATACATAGTGATCTATTAAAGTGATGAAAAATGTCTTCCACGTGTGAATTTTCCACCTGTCCAGATCAGGGCTTTGGGTGTTTTGTAATGAGGGCACAGGAGCAGAGTGGATTAAAACAATAGGCTCATTCACCTTGACAACGGCTGAATGGAATATTGAAATGTGTTATTTGCTTTCTATAATTAATTAGTTATTTTCTAATGTTTGCTATTTGAGTCCTTGTTTAACAGTCGCACAATTCCGTCGGAATAGGCTATATATTTGGATAATGTCGCCAAGATTAACACATTTAACTTCCCATTCAGATTTTTGAAAACAGATTTAAACGTGATATTTCGTCCACGGGAATTTTCTTCAGTCACAGATCAGTCCACCCGCAAGACTCGGGTCTTGTGTACTGCAATTCAGAAATAGATTATTAATCTGAATTGATCAGAGGTATAGGGCGGTCACTGTTGGGGCAGAGTACATCGGAGTCCGGAGAGTATAAACTCCTTGAGGTGAACAACAGCATCCAAAGCTGCAGCTGTTGCTGACTGAAGCCGCACACACATTCCTGTCGCTGATAGTGATCAGTTGCAGGTATTTTTATCCACCATGTCACACTGTGACCTGAGCATATTTATAAAATGTAGTTAGTATCCTGTTGTTGGAAAGGTTTTATTAATTTTCTATCATTAAAGGTCATCCTGATGTAGAATGAACACTGTTAAAATCAGCATTAATCTTGTCATTGAACACTCACTTCGATGGATATTGACGCTGACATTTCCACACAGGGTCAATGATCTTCAAATGCGTCACATTATATATTAACGGAGTTTTCAGTTTGGCACTATGCGTGTCCGGCTATTAGTAGCAACACATTTATTTCTCGGGGCATTTGTACATTCTCCATTCTGTTTAGGTGGAGAATCGCAGTTAGAGAGATGTTGCAATTTTATTTAAATTGCTTTTCACTTGTTCTATGTTGGTTAAAAGTTCAGTGCAGATTTCCGTCACAAATTTCGCCTTGATATTTTATCTCCTACATATACCTCGTGTTAAATACATAATGAGACAGTGAGACACGCAACCAGAACCTTCGGCGGGGCCGCAGCTTCTGAGGAAAGTAAAACATTCCACGTTGGGACTGATGTACAGAACTCACCTCTGTTTTCTCTCTGTTGAGAGTTTCAGAGTTTTACTTCTTTGTTTTGAAGATTTATCTCATTTGATGCTTTATAGATAAATTCAGGCATATATTCCGCTGTTGTTTCTCCATTCCCCTCCACCTCATTATACAAATCAGAAAACAAAAGCAGGACATATTCATCCGTGAATTATCGGCAGAAATTGGGCGCTGGCTAAATCAAACACCAACTTTTCTTCTGATTTTGTCGTTAAGATAACATCACGTCATTGAATATTGTTGGAGCCTGTGTAATTGACACCACGTTGGCATCTAAGTAAATGTGTAGGAAGGAACTGCAGATTCTGGTTTAAACAAACAACATGGAAAGACCCATTGACCACCGAGTCTCAGGCGAGCAGCAAACATCCAATTGCATCATTAATCCTGTTTTATATTTCCCGTTCTCATCAATTCCCCGAAGATACTGCCACTCATGCACATGAGGGAATATTTACAGCGGGTAAATGCCCGTTTTTGGAATGTAGGACAAAAACAGAACGCGCGGGGGAAACCCACACAGGCACTAGGAGAACGTGCAAAATCCACACTGACAGCACCCGAGGTCGGCATTGAACTCGGGTCTATGACGCTGCCTGCAGTGGCTCTACTGGTTGGAAGGAGCACGTTATCGGTATCCTCTATTTAATTTTACTACCGCTGCTTCCACCCAGTTGTAGCGATCTCGGTTCATTCCTTACCACCGGTGCTGTATAACACGCTATTACACTTGCATCTTCCCTGTGACTGTGCGCGTTTGCCCGGGTGCTCGCGTTTCTTCGCGCATCCCAATGATTTGTTGCTACGTAGTTTAATTACCTACTGTAAATTATCTTGAGTAGAATGGTCAAACGGATGAAAGAAGGGTTGATGGGCCCGAATGAAGGGAAATAAGGAGAGGGTAAATTAAATCAACGAGACTGTTGTACAGTGCTTGGTATGGAGCCGATGGGCTGAATGGTCTCCTTCTTGTCCTTAGAAGTTTAGAATGGGAACTGTGTTTTATACATGATGTGTAATGGTACTGCTTCCGTGTGCATTAAATACTTGAATAATCGTAATACACGTCTGAGAAAATATGATCCTAATGATTCCCAAATCGTCAGATACGATTGTGCTGTTTATATTATTATTACTTCGTGAGATATAACACTAAATTAATGAGCCTATTGTGCATGCGATCAATTGTCCACTGCATTGTCCACGGGCCGAGTTTGTGCAATCGGTGAAAGGCATAGAATTGAATAACATTATCTAGATTCACAAATTGTAACGCGGGTTTGAAACTGTGAACGTAAATAGACTTTCCCCACTTCTTGAAAATCGGTTAAAAGGAAAATGGCAACTGGCGAGACAGTATCTGTTCCTGGAGCCAAGTGGATAACAGCACTCAGGTGTGGGAGCAAGTCGTGCCCAGTTATTGCTGGACAACGCAGGGCACAAACGAACCAACGTGTAACGTTGGAATATCATTCAAGCATTCTCCACAAGCAAATCTGAAAATAAATAGAGTCATAGAGTCGTAAATATTAGCATCGCCGCACCTGTATTAAGATACTGGAAAGTAGTATAGAAATCGGGGGCAGAATATCTTCAGTAGTGTGGGATCAGGTCATATGTCCATCATGTGGTAGACGCTGTTGAACAAAGAAAAAATATCCTGCAAATGCATCGGAGGGAATATCATCGTAAATGTTGTTGGAGGGGAAATGAAGGAGTGGCTGTCCGCAGACAATTAAAATGATGGAGTTTGGCACACGGGTCAGTTCACTTTGTATCGCTCGCCTGTGGAAAGTAAAATTGAAATGAGAATCTGAACTCGTGACAGTGTGAACCTCACAGACAGGAGCTATTTCAAGAGTGGGGTTTTTTTTTTAAACTGTCATATGCACCGAAAACTGAAAAAAATGAAAACTTGTTTTTAGGGGAATAAGGATTGGGTTGATCACTGTGAATTGCATTATAAAATTTCCCATGCGAAATATCAGAGTGGCAACACAATGTATTTTCAATCCTACGTAAAATGTGCCCGAACCTGATAGTTCACCAGAGGCGATAGGAGAGTTGTCGTGGCCCGACGGCCCACTTTCCATGTATATTGTTCCCTGTCGTTCTAAAGGGTCACCCTGGTGTAGGAAGGATGCCATTAAGATGGAAATAATGCAGTGAAGATTTACGAGAACGTTTCCAGCACTTAAGGACCCGAGCTGTAGAGAGAGATTGGGCAAGCTAGGACTTTATTCCTTGGAGCGCAGGAGACCAAGGGGCGATGGAGGCGCATATAATCACGAGAGGGATTAATAAGGTGAATGGCACAGAGTATTTTAAACCAGGATAGGAGAAATTAAAATAACAGAGGCTAAAGGTTTAAGGGGTCACAGTTTAAGGATAAGGGGGAAATCTTTTAGGACCGAGATGAGGAAAACCTTTTTCACACAGAGAGTGGGGAATCTCTGGAATTCTCTGCCGCAGAAGGTAGTTGAGGCCAGTTCATTGGCTATATTTAAGGGGGAGTTAGATGTGGCCCTTGTGGCTAAAGGGATCAGGGGGTATGGAGAGAAGGCAGGAACAGGATACTGAGTTGGATGATCAGCCATGATCATATTGAATGGCGGTGCAGGCTCGAAGGGCCGAATGGCCTACTCCTGCACCTATTTTCTATGTTTCTATGTTTCTAAGATGAGACGGGAAAGGGTCCAGAGGGGCGTTTTTTCCAGACACAGGGTGGTGGGTATATGGAACAAGCTGCCAGGGGAGGCAGCTGGGGCAGGTATTTAAGGTACTTACTGCGTTTAAAATTCAGTGATCAGGTACAAGCATTCGAACGTTTTAGAGAGACATGGGCCAAACGTGGGCAAATGGAACTTGCTTAGATGGGATAATCTGGCCGTCATGGACCAAATTTACCACATCGGTAAATTGTATCCAGATCTCTGTAGATCTAACAATACATGTCATTACAAAAGAGACAGGATACGATTTTTTTGACTGCTGATACTCATTTACAGTAACTTTTAGATGTTACTTTTTTAAAGATGCTTTATTAAAGCAGGTGGGAAGGTGAAACAATTCTCTGTAGCGGTTCGGAACGCTGCCTCTCAGGTTACTATCGGGACTTTTTCCGGTGATGGTTTCATTAATGAGATGCCCACCTCCCCATGGACCCATTCGCTCCAACATCCCAACCCCATCACTCCACCCGTCACACAGTCAAATCTCATTCTTTATTTCTCATTTCAGGCCGCCCCGGGGATTGTCAGGCGGACCCTTCAGGTAACCTCGCTTAACTTTCACTGCGTTAAGAGTGCGGCTACTGAGACTGATTGTTACTGAAGACCTTTAATGCTACTTGCGAGGTGACTGCCGTCTACAGACGGAGAGATGATCAGTAATGTCCCTGAAGCGCGCAGTGTGGGGAGTCGACTCTGCTGACATGGTTCCCGGTCCCAAGCGTGTTCCCACTGCTCATCCCACTGTGGAGTCCCAGTCCGGATCTTTCACCTTTGGCGTCCAATTCCAGGAATGCCTTCACACCTCTAACACGTTTGGGTTCCATTGCCCGTCACATGAGCTTTGAGTACAGCGGGGCACTGACCCGCGCAGCTCATCAGCCGCTCTCCCGAGAATGAAAACGAACCTGCAGTTGAACTTGGAGACACAAGGAACTGTAGATGCTGGTTTATAATAAAAAATCACAGTGCTGGTGTAACTGGGTTGGACAGGCAGCATCTCAAAAGAACATGGGTGGGTGTCCGCTGAGTTACTCCAGCACTCTGTGTCCGCAGCTCACCCTGCCTGCTCGGGCGCCGCTTTCATCCCAAGAATGACCGGGTGATCCCGGTTCTCCCAACGGTTACCAGCAAAGATCTTATAGCGGAGCAAGATAGGCTACTCCTGCTAAATACAATGGGCTGACGTGTAGTACGCTACGGAGGGGATCCTGGGCATTTTTCCCCGCCCATTTTAGTAACCGGAGCCTACCTGACCCGACCCGACTCGCAGTGTAATCAATGAACAGTTTGTGTGTGTGATATAGGGTTAGATTCATCATTCTGTCAGTTCATACTTCTTGCTAGAATAAAATTTGAATCTGGTAATTGTCTTTTTTAATATATTTCAAATCATTTCTTTTTAAATGGCTCACAAGCAGTGTTTGAGTTGATTTTGTAGTAACCGGAACCGACCCGACTCGCAGGGTAATTGACAGTTTTTGTGCGTGATATAGGGTTAGATTCATCATTCTGTTAGTTCATAATTCTGTTAACTCTTGTTAAAGAATAAAATGTTTATAAACACACATACATGAATGTGATATAAATGTATTTAATCATATAACACACACAATTATATTTCTTCTGATCCAATGATGAACTTTATTTCAGACTAGACAAGGGACATTAAATAAGAAACATTGTAAACCTCCCCGCAACTTCACACACACTAGGCCTTCCCTCTCCCCCACCCCCCTCTCCCTCCCGGGGGGCCCCACACTCCCTCTCCCCCGGGCCCCCCACCCCCCCTCTCCCCGGGTCCCCCACTCCCTCTCCCCACTGCCCCCCCCTCCCTCCCCCCGCTGCCCCACACTCCCTCTCCCCGGGCCCCACACTCCCTCTCCCCGGGCCCCACACTCCCTCTCCCCGGGCCCCATACTCCCTCTCCCTCTCCCTCTCCCTCTCCCCGGGCCGCTCACTCCCTCTCCCTCTCCCCGGGCCCCACACTCCCACTCTCTCCCCCTCCCTCTCCCTGGGCCCCACTCCCCCTCTCTCCCGGGCCCCACACTCCCTCTCCCCGGGCCGGACACTCCCTCCTCTCCCGGGCCCCACTCCTCTCCCGGGCCCAAAGATGGCGGAACCGGAAGGAAGGGGAACCCCACTGGTTGCTAAAATGGGTCATATAATCACCCATGAATCGGCCCATGAGCTACTACACGTTTTGCGTGAGAGTAACCCATCTTGCTCTGCTATAAGATCTTTGGTCACCAGCTTACTGCATATTGTTGACGCTGTTCACAGTTCATTCGGGGTCTGCCGCTCCCGTTGATCATTCCGTGGTACATGTGGACTTTGAATGGTTGGAGCTACGGGTGGCTGGGAGCGCGGTGTGCGGGGCGCCGACTGACCCGCGGCTCAAACCGGCGGCAACGTTTGTTCTTCTATTTTATGATTTTTGTTTTCAGAAAGCGTGAAGTTGAGGCTGGTGAACGGGGACAGTCCATGCGCCGGGAGAGTGGAGGTTCACTACAAGGGAAACTGGGGGATTGTGAATCATTACCTCTGGGACCTGCCGGACGCGGCGGTGGTGTGTCGGGAGCTGGACTGCGGCGACGCGGTGAAAGCCCCGGGCGGAGCTCACTTTGGACCGGGGTCCGGACCCGTTGTGACGTATAATGTTCACTGCAGCGGGAACGAGACCGCTCTACGGGAGTGTGAATCATGGCCATGGGGGCACTTTCCCTTCCCACAATCCTGGGATGCCGGCGTTATCTGCGAAGGTAAACATCAGCTTTTTCTCTCTTTGATCCACAGTTTGGTGATTTCCGGGATGCCCTGGATGTAAATGACTCGGACTGACCGCCCGCGGCGAGTGGTGTGAAATTAAATCCAGTGTCTGTCCGTTTTATTCCTGTCCAATTGGAATCAAATTTCGCTTCTGGATCTCACATTCTGGTTTGAATGAAACAAACACAACCGGGAGCATTAAATACTCTCACCCGGTACAATGACGGGGCCAAGAAACACGCGGCTGGAGGAACTGAGCTGGTGAGAGAGGAATAGGGGGGGTTGCACGTCGGGTCATCGGGTCAAAGGGCGTGACACATGGAGCAGCTCCACTGTTAACACACGATACGCGCACTTTCTTACCTGTTAAAAACCGCCGAAATTGTCAATTTTTGGGCTGTAAATAATTGTGGAAATCGGGGTAACCGTGAGAGACATTTATCCTACTTCAGAATTCCAAAAGTGAAGAGAAATGATGGTAGAGAGAAGCGAGAGCTGAAGGGACAACAACAGATAAAGTGGTTGGCGAACATTGGCCGTGTAGATATCAAGATTGAAAATATTGGGAATTATCGTGTTTGCTCACTGCATTTCATCAACAGTGAGGCATTATTTATGTTTTTGATTCCTTTGGTGTCTAAAAAGCTCCAGAATTGATAAATCTGGCTGTAAAATTTTAAAAATCACCAATGGTTCTCAAGTAGGTTTTTACATGCAAAAATAAAACGCTTCCGAAGCTAAATTCATAATTAAAATAATCGCAAACCATACGTAGGTATTGAATTACATTTTACTCAGATGCAAGCCAAGGAATGGCATAATTGTTAGCTATTAATTGGACATAATCAACCTCAGCAAATTGACAATATCTTTGAAAGGGAGTGGGTGTTGAAGCTGTCAGGACATTTTATTATTTGCTAAAATATACATCTCAATAGCATAATGATAGAAAACTTACTTTTCCACACACCACCCGTATGTCTGGAGATTTTTTAATGATAAATCTGCAGAATTCATTGCCACAGACGGCTGTGGAGGCCAAGTCAATGGATACATTTAATTGTAATTGTCTTATAATTGTAAGGCGGGGATTGACAGATTCTTGTTTAATAGGGGTTATGAGGAGAAAGGGGTTGAGAGGGGAAGCTAGACCAGCCACGATTTAACGGTGAAGCAGACGTGGGCCGAATGGTATATGGTTCTTTTTTCCACAGTTTGTACTTGGAATTCGTTTAATGGGACAGGAGCAGACAGATACACTGGGTCAGTTAGCACAGTCTTGCCTGTGGAGTTTGTCAAGTTCTGCAGGACGGAATGTTCTATAAATAATAATTATATTCGACATAGGATTAGGTTTAGGTTTATCATTGTGACGTTACTGAGGTGGAGTGAAAAGCTTTGTTTTGCATGCTATGCAAACAGATCAGATACACAACGCATATTTATAATCAAATACAATATATAGTGTAAAGAGGAAGTTACAGAGAGCAGAATATAGTACTCAGCATGTTAGCGCATCGTGATAGAGGAAGGAGGAGAAGGGGAGCACAGATATCATTAGTAAGGGACTGATTTCAACGTCAGATTTGTGCTGAACTTTCAGGGATGTTTTTGTAAATTGTCTTCATAATTGTGGCTTTCATGACTATCTTTTATATTTTTTTTCTCAGATCACAGAGGGCCAAGATTGGTATCCAAAGATGATCAGTGCTCGGGAAGACTGGAAGTGCAGTATGGTGAAACCTGGGGAACCGTGTGTGACCTGGCCTGGGATATGGATGATGCCAATGTGGTGTGCAGTCAGCTTCATTGTGGAGTCGCCGTGTCTGTTCCGACAGGGGCTTATTTTGGAAAGGGAACTGGCATTGTACGGAACGATGTATTTGAATGTAAGGGTAATGAGACAAGCCTGTGGGACTGTCCGCGTTCTTTAGGAACTCTTCATTGCAACCACACGAGCGATGTCAGTGTGATCTGTTCTGGTGAGTGCCAGCTTTGGAAACTAATTATTAATAAACACTCATTATACTTGGAAGATAGAGATGAGATCTCGCCATTTACTTTTATCAAAGGGTTATAAAATGCTGGAATATAATTGACCAGTGCACGACTTTGATGTGATATTGGCAAACGTTTTAATCGGCTAAAACAATTTGAATAATTTCCTATAGTCCAACATTATTGATGGTTTACAATGTGGAGTTCAGAAGGAGGAAATTAACAATATATTTAGATGGTGATATCCATGCGATGCAACAGCGATTGTCCAGTGAATCCCAATCAAAAAGACGGCAGAAAAATGCATGACGTTTAAAAGTAAATTTATCCCATGATTTACATTTTTTGTTAGGAATGATTTTGTTGTCATATGATCCTATTATAAATGGGGAACCAATTAGTGCATTAGAAAATAGCGCAGTGAACGATTACTTCCCATCAGCATTTACAATAATGTACAAGGAAATAACATCCTGATCACTGAGAGTGAAGAACATCCCTGTGTAATCAGAGACCGTATCACGGCAAGATGAAGCAGCACTTGATAACAGTGTGGAGACAAAATGCCCAACTGAATAAATCAATGAAGTGGAGACGGTGACGGCTCTTGAACAAATGAGATCCTGAGCATTGGCAGGAGGAGAGGATTGGGGAACAAGAATACTTTATTTTTCTCCATAACAAAGGTTTAAACCAGTGTGTTATGGGGATGCGAACCCAACAGGAGTCAGGAGCGAAGTAAACGAATGGGAAATGGATCGTAGTAAATCCATTGCTTTAATGTAGAAATATACAATGTCATAATGGGTTTCATCCAAACATCTGGTTTCATCTGTCCTCGACCTCGCCCAACACACACCGGGAAACGGATATAGATCTTAGGGGACGAGGGGTTGTATCTGATATTTTTTCAATGACAACATTATGCATGATGAATTTGAATATTGTAGAATTCAGCAAAGGACAATATTAGCAAGGGGAAATATCAACTATTTGCCGACATATAGGGGGGAAATGTAATCCGTGCAAAATTGAAATTTGATGGGATGGGTTAACGTTTCCAGAATAAGCGGTGACAAGAATAAATTAGATTTCGGCAAAGGACAGATATGAAAAGGGACAACAATGAGAGAAGAAAACACTGCAACTTACCCACACGTGGGGAGAATTTAAACAGTGGAATACGGAAATTATTTTGCCGATGAATTTTATAAAATGTTGATTCCATCTTAGCAAATAAAAGTAAACGTGTTTAAATGCTGGAAAACCAAACGCCCACACAAAACGAGCAAGGAATATAAAATATATTAGTGACGAAATAATACCAGAGAGGACAGTGAGCCTGAATACCTGACAATTCCATGGATCCAAAGATCCACATCATACTATAATTGAAGCAAAGGGCACTCTCGCAACAATATCCAACAACGTATAGTTTCTGCAATGGGTCTTGCAGATTGCAGCGTAGACATTCGGTATTCACTCTGTGAAAAGAGGAAGGATAGAGAAAACATGAACAGCTGATTTGTTCCGGCCCTGGACGAATGGTGGAACAATAACATGTGTCATCTGAAGCACTGAAAATAATAAGTAACGTTGGGTTGAATTGCTCAACGTGAAGTCGTGTTTGACGAATCCACTGAAGCTATTTGTAAGTGTATTTCTCACGGCAGATAAAGAAGAATTTTCAGAAAAGGTATTCTTATGATTCAGGACGTGTTCATATACGTATTACAGGGGAGTTTGTTGAATAGGGTTAGAAGAAATGACATTGAAGATCACACACTGATCAGCATCAAACAGACAGTTAACACATATTCTGTTGTGCTGCAGCAATTAAGAATGTCATGGTTCTATCTGAGACAAATGACAACAAAACACTCTTGACAAAGGGGTGGGGTGAGGAATGAATGGGTCCAAACAGTCTGGCAGGTTATGTCGAGAGGATGCCACGGCAATCAATGTTTGAACTCCATCTATACACAATCTATATCAATGGGTACAATGGGTTGCTGGGTAGGGGGGAGGGGGGGGGGGGGTGTTAGCTGGTGCTGTTAAGAGTAACATATTCAACATTGCTAATGCCATGACGCAAGATGTTGGAAGAAGGAACTGCAGATGCTGGTTTACAGTAAAATACACAAAATGCTGGAGTAAGTCAGTGGGTCAGGCAGCATCTCTGGTGGAAATGGATAGGAGACGTCTCAGGTCTGGGCTCTTCAAGCTAAAGAAGGGTCCCGACCCGAAATGTCACATATCCATATTGTCCAGTGATGTTGCCTGATCGGATCAGTGTCTTTCATTTGCATTGGACAACACGTCAACCAGCATCTGCAGTTCCTTCTAAAACATACGGAAAAGCGAGTGGGCAAAATATATGGCATATATGTAGTACCGTGTTGAACAATGTAGGCTACACTATACGAGACCATCAATTAGGTCGGGTGTACACTCTATTCTGGTGAACGCTCCAAAGCCGCAAGTATTCCAGATGAGATCTGAACTTAATTGGTCAGGACTTTAAACTAAATAATGTGAAACTTACGATCCCGACGTGCCGAGTTGAAGACCGTAACCATTCTCTGTGTGTATTGAAATATCACCGCGCGCACACACTTTGAAGGTGGTCGCTTAGAAAATGAGAAAAATAAACAAACAATTTCTAACTTTCAATATTTTTCTCTATTCTTATTGTGTATTGAACTATCATTTTGTCCCATAAAAAACAGGGAACC